>NC_136513.1:69727113-69764613 GCF_053919585.1 Euprymna scolopes | reverse complement strand
ATCAATTTATTTATTGCTGATTATTATCCTCGTCTTTCTGAGTTGTTGTTTCACGACGTTTCGGCCAACTATCCCTTTGGCCTTTGTCAGGTGGTAACTCTGAAGCTCCTGAATACATTCTCAGCAATTACTGCCATCCATAGTTATTGTCGTCTCACCACGTTTTGACCAAGTAAGCCTCTGTCCGGTTTTGGATAGGATTGAAACCGCTATCTTCAGACAATTCTCACCTGGAACCGTAGAGATTCAACGTCTCTATCCACTGCGCCAGGGGCCCGGAAGAGCGATCAAGGTTTAATATTTTGGTCTTATGAATCCACGTTTATTTATTATCTGATCTTCCATGGTCGGGTCCGTACCGAATGGTATATATATTATTTCGTTGGAATTCATTATTGAGATGAGTATTATTTATTAATTTATCATATTTATATTTATTTATTATTTTATTTATATTATCCGCAATAAATAAATTAATATATAATACTCCTCTCAATATTGAATTCCAATTAAATAATACTATATATATATATATCATTGGGTTTGAATCGTGTTGCATTTATTTATTTTTATTATGCGAATTGGTTTTACTAACCTGGATAAAAGTGCTAGTTGTGTTTATGCGTATTTCAATGACTTAGCAGCAGCAGCAGTAGTAGTAGTAGTAGTAGTAGAAGTAGTAAAGATAATGGATACATTTCAAGAAATCTGTCTACATTAACTTTAATTGTCTTCTGGTTCTCAAATCACGTTCCGTGAATGCCATAACACGATCCTCCATACTGGTTTGCCTTGGGGCCACGCTATAGGAGCCATGGAAAGAATAGTATATGAGGAAATGAACGTCTTAATATGCTTAAAATGATTTAGGAAGTGGGTCTTTTCTGAATTTTCAATTATTAAGGAACCGCCCACTATTTTTGTGTATAGCTTCGAAAAAGTTCAGTGGATTTACCGTTTAAATACCGATGTGACCGATACCTGGGGGACATTTCCAATAATTTAGCTCCATGGTAATATATATATATATATATATATATATATATATATATATATATATATATATATATATATATATATATACACGTCATATATATATATATGTGTGTGTATGTATGTATGTATGTATGTATATGTATATATATGCATATATATACACACATCATATATATATATGTATATATATGTACACACACGTCATATACATACACACACACGTCATATATATATATACACATATATATATAGGTATACACAAACACACACACACACACACACACACATATATATATATATATATATATATATATATATATATATATATATATATATATATATATAATGACACCCTCCGGCGTCGCGTACAAATCAATGAAAACCCCTCATGACATTTATACCTAACCTCATTACCATATTTATATTTATTTTTACGTTCTGTAATTTCCAATTTTCAATAAAATAAAATTAAAATGTCGTCTTTGTTGCCTATAGATTTGCAACGATGACGAATACCTCGTGATATTATAGCACGGGTCGGCAACCCTTCACTCGCGGGCCACATCCGGTGTGCAAGTGAATTGTTTTTGGCCCGCCGTCTTACCTATGACACGATCTAAATATAGGCAAACTAAAACTGAAGTAACAGTTGGGGGCCTGAATATATCGCGTCGAAATTTTTTTAAAAATCCTTTTTACCTAGAGATGACCATACTTTCTATGTTTTTTTTTGTTTTGTTTTTTTGTTTTTTGTTTTTTGTTTTTTTGTTTTTTTTCTCTTCCATAATTCTTTTTTGTGTGAACAAAATCAACCCCATGGAAACTAAGAGTAGAAAAGTGGATTTGGAGTGCCAACTTTTAACGATGTCTGGACAAATAACTATTTTTTTTTACATTGAGCATCTCGCAAAATGCTTAATTTGTCAAGAAACCATTGCTGTGAAGAAAGTTTCAAGTATCAAACGGCATCATGAAACTCGTCATAACCATTACAACAGTTTTACCGGAAAAGCACGAGAACAAGAAGTTGCACGGTTAAGAAATAATTTAACAAAGCAATCATCCTTTTTACAAGAAAGGTTGAAGAAAGTGATCAAAACACTCACGCTAGCTACGAGGTATCAAAACTAATTGCAGAAAGGATGACACCTTTTACTGATGGAGAGTTCTTCAAAGAGTTATTGTTAAAGGTGGCAGATGTTTGTCTAGAAAAAAGGGAATTATATTCTGTTATCAGTTTGTCGGCAATAACAGTAACAAGGCTTATTGAAGAACTAGCAGCAAATGTCAGGGGTGACTTGGAGAGCATTTCAAAAATATCTGGAGTATTATTTCATTACTAATGATGAAATCACTGATATAAAGGATACTTGCCAACTTGCAGTGTCTGTGAAGAGTGTAACACCAATGTTTGATATTGTGGAAGAATTCGTGAAATTGATTACTATGCTAGGCACTAGCACCGGAGCAGATATTTTGCAAAGCATAATAAAATGAATTACCGAAATGAATCTGGATTTATCAAAGCTTTCTGGGGCAATCACAGATGAAGCATTAGCAATGGTTCAAGATAAAAAGAGTTTTGTTGCATTGCTCCAAAAGCATATAGACATTGATAAAATAATAATCAAACTTCATTGCATTATTCATCAAGAAGCTTTGCGTGCGAAATCACTGAATTTTAAGGACATTATGGCAGTGGTCGTGAAAACAGTGACTTTTATATTGTCAAGAGGACTAAATCACCGCCAAAATGTTAGAACTGAGAACATTGAGAGAAGAAATTTCCATGTTTTTAGAGTGCAAAGACCAAGATTATTCTCACTTTCATGATCTACAGTGGGTTGTTAAATTAGCTTTTTAGTGAACATCACGACCCACATGAACACTCTGAATCTTGAGCTTCAAGGAAAGAAAAGGGTTTTATATGAGATGTTTGGTCAAATTGCTACTTTTGCGAGAATCGGGGTTTCAAAAAGGAAACTACTCTTATTTCCCAAGTCTCCAGCATCACAGGAAATTTATGATATCTTTGTGAGCTCTATTAGAGATCTTTCATTCTGCTGACTTCCGGAAATATAAAATTTTGTTTAGGTTATTCGGTACTTATTACGAAACAGATGCGGAGCAAGTGGTAGAAGAATATCAGTTGGAGTTTATTGACTTACAGTGCAGCGAATCTTTGAAATCGAAATTTCATTTTGAATCCACTGCTGAGTTCTACAAGAAAATCATATTGCTTAGCAGAAAATATAAAAACATCATGGCTAATACGAAACTTATGACGTCATCATTTGAAAGTACATATGCGTGTGAACAATTTTTTTTCCAAATGAAATAAATTAAAAGTTATTTGAGAACAAGATTGCGTGATGATCACCTGGATTATGTTTTGCTCCTGTCATCGACAAATATTTCACCTGATGCAAAGAAGTTATCACACAATAAACAGAAACATTTACCGTTTCTAAGTGTATTTCGTTTTTATGGTGATAGTTTTTTTTTATTATTTATGGACTGAAATAGGATTTTTTTCCTAATGGCGTTTATATGTTTTTCATTTTTTTTATTGTTATTCCTGTAACAAATCAAGCGGTATTGTATAAATGCAATTATATTATACTGAATCGTTGCTTTCTTTAAACACCCAGAAAATTTATTTGCATATTTAATAACATGGTTCTCCCCCATGCTTCTGCAGCCGTAGCTGTTTCACCCTCCCCTATCACTCTACACTCTTTGGCCCTCAATCTCCAGAAGATTGCCGACCCTTGTGTTATAGTATAGACCTAGTAAAAGCGGACACCTAGCGATATTACTTCCAAATTTGAAAAGATTTAAAAGAATTACAAGTGATGAGCAGAATGTCATTTCTGATTTTAATATTAAAATATTAAAATCTTCCTTGAATTAAAACTGACGATTTTAAAATCTATTTGTATTGAATAGTTTTATAATAATATCAACTAATGATATTAATAATAATAATAATAATAATAATAATAATATAATAATAATAACAATAATAACAACAACAACAATAATAATAAGAATAATATAATAATAACAATAATAATAATAATAATAATAATAATAATAACTTATATACTAATAATTATTTCAATAATCGACCAATATACTAAAAATTATTTCAATAATCGACCAATATTCTAATAATTATTACAATAATCGACCAATATACTAATAATTATTTCAATAATCGACCAATATACTAATAATTATTACAATAATCGACCAATATACTAATAATTATTTCAATAATCGACCGATATACTAATAATTATTTCAATAATCGACCAATATACTAATAATTAAATTTAACTTTCAAAATCCCTTACAAATTATTTGTTAAACTAGAACAAAAGTAGTGTCACAAAAGCCAAAGTAAAAACCCTCCCATACAACGCTGACTAGTTATTTATACATTTTCTGAGTAAAGTTATCCATTTCAATTAGCTACACCTTCTGGAAATTCCACGGCGCTTTTTACATCGATTAATTACTGTTAATAATTATACTCTTTTAGGAATAATAAATATCTGTCAGTGTTAATACTATTAAAAAATAAAAATAACTTTCTTCTTTTGCAATTACATTGCAAGTTAAATATTCTTGACATCAATGAAAAAATATCACTTTTTGAAATGTATTTATTTCAAATTGTACTGTTTTAGTGGATTAGACGAAATAATTTAATCTTTGAACAATTTATTTGTAAATGGGTAAAATCGCATTTTTTTAAATTTACTTTGTAATATTACCAATCATCGATTACATTTCTTAATATGTGAAAGGTGATAATGTATATATGGACATGAAATGCCTTAACGTATTTTGAAATGTTTCGAGAGTGGTAATCAGTGTCATAAGGATTGAACGCCCGTCATTTTAAAATGTTAAATATCATATTGTGACACAGGACTAAGCTGTAGCGATCGTTAAAACACTGTTTCTTTTCTGTTCATCCCCGGTTTCAACTAACAAGTATTTTGGCAGATGACTGGATATTTGTAAAATCTTGAAAACGTGCTGAGCAAAAATATTTATATAAACCGAACGAAATTTATTTGTCATGAAATAATTGCGTTTGTATTTTGGGGATTTTTTTTTTCTTGTTCTTGTTTTTTCTTCCCTTTTTTAACGTGCTGTTTATTTATGCTTGCGTCACGACGTTCTTCTCTGGTTGAGGTTAACGAGGTCATCATCGTTCGGATGAGTGGCGTCTTGCTGTTCGCAGCCTGAGAAGGGGACACAGAATCATGTGGACAGGCAGAGCACTTTGACTCAGAAGATTTTCACCGTAAATCTAATCACCCTGGAGAGTTTGACCCAAGTATTTTGGATGTGAGGAGTTAGCAAACGTTGCTTTTTTTTTTTTTTTACTTTTATGTGGTCCAAGAAGGCAAATTACAACTGAAACATAAGGGTCTACTGTGAATTAAGGCCAGATTAATAGGGGCGTCATAAGTGGGTGGTTATGTAGCGAAACGCTTGTTCATATATTTACATTTCTGCGTGTTGGTACAATTATGGAAGCAAGGAGCAGAGATAGGATTCCAAAGACATGTAGTTTGAAGAAAGAAACTATTAATAGAATAAGAAGCTTTTTGACATCTAGGGAACACTACGTTGAATAGATGGGATTTTGCTGATTAACGTCTGTGGCTCACAAGTGAAACAATTTCGTCGGAACACATTCCATTGAAGTACGACGGTCGTTCCAAAAGTAAAGTTTCATATTCTTTTAGTAAACAGTCAGAGATCTACGAAGTTGGGAGAGAGACCTTTTGTGCTCTAGAATTATTTTTCTACATAGATACCACCACTATCAATGCATTTTTGTTAAGAATTCAGTGATGCATCTCTGCTTCTAACACACGTACACGACAAGAGATACTTTCTTAGAGTCCAGCACCGTTAATATATGCAACAGAGAGATGAATCTTTCAGATCATGAATGCATAATTTCAGTTGTCATAATGCAATTTGCAATCGTCTCTGATCCATCTGAGCGAAATAAAAAATAGGAGGCATTACTTTTTGAATGCCCTTCGCACTTGTAACAAAGGCACAAGGACACAACATGAAACAATGTCAAGAGCTCTGTTGACAGCGTGGGACCTATTAGATTTAGAAGCTCCTTTTTTAATCCTTTCTAAGAGGGAAAGACTAGTGATTAGTTCAACAGCTTAGATATGGCAACAATACTCCATGCATGAGTAAATAGAGACTTTGTAGAGATATAGGATACTGGCAGGTAAGAGGATTTTTGTGTTTGCTTTCTTTAAATTGTATTTAAAACCTAATATATACAAAAATAATATAGATTGTATAAAAAAGTAATAACCACCGTCGTCGTCGTAGTAGTAGTTGTAGTAGTAGTAGTAGTAGTAGTAGTAGTAGAAGTAGTCGTCGTCGTCGTCGTCGTAGTAGTAGTAGTAGTAAGTATATTTACCTGTCCCTCTCCTTAGTTTAGTTTATAGTGGTGAATTCAACTCCCTTCAGAAAGGGTCACTATTGATTAGTACATAATTTGCTGTTATATATCAGTACTTTTTGTTTGGAGCGCCCCCGACGATCGACAATAAACCAACCTCTTTTCCCCAAAGAAGGTAATGCCTAGGAGGATGTTTTCCTAGAACCAAACAGAAGCATACTCCACTCCAATCCAAGGCAAAGGGCATGTGTAGGTGGTGGTGGTGGTGGAGGTTATGGTATTAATTGAAGGTTGCGTCTGACTTTCTGGCTTTCTGGCTTCCTTCTAGACAAGCAAGGTTTTAATTCCTATCCCAGAGTGCCTCTTTTAGGAGAGCTCTATTTTACTCTGTCGGGCTAATTGTCAAGGACGTATTTCCGACTGGCCTCAACAACACTCACTTTGTAACAATTTGTTAACATAGAAGGAATAGATTTTTGTTTATTTTGTTGTTTGTTTTCCTCATATGCCAGCTGTTTTCATCGGCTTTACTTGGTTCAAAGATTGTCTATGTCGAGAGATTCCCTCACACCGGAAGTTGTCAACTCGCTGTTTCTTTGTACTGATTGCCCGAACAGACAACTACAGAAGAGCGCATGAGTAACATTACAGACAACGGCTTATTATCAGACTAAGGAGATGGTGAGTAAGAGCCAATTCAAGAAAGAGAGAAAGAGTGTGAAAGGATGGAAGGAGAGAGAGGAGAATGTTGAAGCAATAGTTAAATAACACCATACAAATTAAACTGACCTTTTCAACTCCAATTTTTTTAAAAGGTTTTTATTTACTTTTGATCGCTTTAAGTACGGAATATTGTCTCAGAAGCGGAAGTAACTACTGTGGTATGATGCTGATTTATAGAGGTAATCTGGGTGGGGAGTTGCGCGTCAAAATGTTTGTTTACATTACATTTACATTTTTATTGATTGGTTCAAGGGAAACAGGAAGTAAGGAAACTATCCCAATAGCAAACCCTGATGAGAAGGAAAGTATTTCTTCGAAACTCCGTGGATTAAGGATTATCCACTTATTTTGTGCACCCTTTATAAAATTAAACATATTTTAACTCTTTTAAAAGTGTTTTAACATGTTTTATTAACTACTTTTTCTCATATATATACACACACACACACACACACATATATATATATATATATATATTAGCTTTCATCTCACTGCTATATATTAGGTTCAATATAATAATCGATAGAGAATATTCCTTATACCAATAAATACGTAATCTACATTAATTAAAATATCATATTAAACAGTATCTTACGATCGAGTTACGTCGGGCGGCCTGCTAATTGAAATCAAAAATACAATGACGTAAAAAATATTTTTATATTGAAGTGAGCGAGGTTAAGTGTCACTACTGCATAATAATGGCAGAACATGATGGACTAATTATTAAACAAATATTCTCACACTTGAGAGAATAATTATGTGTGTATAGGTTCACTTTTTTTTTCATTATTTCCTTTGAAGATTGTAACGTTGGATATGGGGCAGGCAAACCAGCTGCCAACATTGCCCTGCTTTTTATTGAAACCAACCGAGAGCTCTTTTTAGTATCCTCGTTGTTCTCTTACGTGCAATTGTCTGGATCTCTTTTGCACTTGTTTCACCTGGGTCCCCTCATGAAAATTAAAATCAAAATATTATGTTACTAAGCTTTATGTCTAGAATCCTTATTTAAAATAAATCTATTGCGTGATTTTGTTTCTCGGAAATGTCTAAAGCTTAAGCGGTCCTAAGAAAAAATTGAAATTCAGAGATTTTTTTTGTTTCATTCGTGTCAGATGACTATCAATGCAAATCTAAAATATTTATATTTTCCAATGAAGATGGAACTTATATTCTGTCCGCTTTAAAACACTTGAAAGAAACTAAAATTTTAGAGAATGTTCGTTAATCAATGTTAAATTTCTATTGTTACAATTAAACAAAAGTCAAAAGTATCGCTTTTCTCCTTTG
Organism: Euprymna scolopes; assembly: GCF_053919585.1. Lineage (NCBI taxonomy): Eukaryota > Metazoa > Mollusca > Cephalopoda > Sepiida > Sepiolidae > Euprymna > Euprymna scolopes. The sequence goes on along the minus strand of NC_136513.1, from coordinate 69,756,143 downwards.
TATTAAACTAAATATATGAACCATATAAACCACTTTTACGCTTATCAGCCGTGTTTCAAAATTCATAATGATCGGTTCATTAGTTTAGGTGCGAGTCATGTATATACAAATACATAAACATATACACACACCTAGCTTTATTTAAATAGAAATAATATATATATTGTATGCATGTGTACATATGTATATTATATCTGTTCCACTGTTTGTAACATTAAGTTGGCGGGGGGGGGGTAATTCAGTATATATTCAAGCAAATGCTAGCATCGTCAACAGCTGACTGAAATGTTAATGTTGTGTGCAAACAGAACAACTTTTTGAAGCTATTTGTAAATTTTGTTATTTCAAAATGTGTGTCGTTAATTTCACGTAACCGATTTCGTCAAAGAAAATGGCGGTTGATTTTTTTTCTCTTTTATGTCGTCACTTATTTTAGGTGTGGAATATCTATAAATAAAAATAAAATAATAGGCCCCCAGCACAACAAACCCTGAGTCCGTGAGTGGTTCCCAGTCGGATTAAGGTATTATTTTTCTATATTTTACGCCTAAAAGAAGCGAGCAAAAAAAAACGGCAGACGCTTTTTTTAGGTGAAATCAACACTATCGATGTACATTTTGAAATAACAAAATTCATAAACAGTTTCCAAAAGTCTAAAACTAACAATTCGATAGAACATTAAATTTTCTATCATTTGATAAAAATTCTTGGTTATGCGTTTTCTTTTAGCTATTTATTCATGTTAACTATCGTTTGGTAACAGTCATTTTGTTGTCTATTTGTTTTTGTTGTTTTTGTTTTGTTTTGTTTTGTTTTTTCAAATAGTGTTAATTTCTTGTTAAGTATACTGCACAATCACCGGAACATTAATTATTCATGTGTTCAGCGGAAGTACAAGTTGACCTTATTTGAATGTGAAAAACATCCCTTGGCCAAACGAGATGCGGTTGCCATATCAACGCTTCCTTTTCCGAATTCTTCCCGTCGTTTTGTTCTTTTATCTCTGCGATGGATCATCCACCTGTTCCTATCCGTTGGCAAGCAAATTAAAAATCATCAAAGGGCAACAGATTCCCTTCACCCTTTGCTCCTACCCCCTCCTGATGGTGAGAGGATGAGGGTGAAACAAATATGAAAGGAAAGAATCAATGCACACACAGCAACCGGCATTCCATCCTAGAGTGTGTGTTGTATTCGATGTAACTGATCTCTTGCTAATTTGACCGTCTTAATGGTAATAATACAAAACGGATCAGTAAACCTTGTAAACCCATTTAACGACGTTTTCACCTTGAAAAACATTTTGTATTATTCGTTCAATAAAGAAAATATACTAGCTGAAGCAAGCTGTCTTCGCTGCGTAAGACAACTTCAATTTAAAATGTCGTTTGCATTCTTGCATTCAAAACCTAGCGACACATTTGAATTATACATTTTTGTTTCATTTTGCTTTAATTGAAGTTCTCGGAAATAAAGGAGCTCATCCTAGGTGCTTACAATTGATCTCTGTATGAGATGCATAGATATAAAAATATTCCATTAGTGTTCTCATTTACATCTCAAACACAAGAAGTTGAGAAGAAAATTTCGACTCTCTACTTGACCATTTGAATATGTTATAGTATAGCTTTTTTGTGGCCTATTGTGCGTACTCGATTCCAGGACCAGAGTTCATCTTATCTGGTGGACTATCAAGCTTAATTTTGTTACTTGAGATAACATTACTTGGACAAGTTGTACCATTCCTCGTAGGTTATTTACACTGAGATATTAACTGAGCTGCAAATATGAAATGTGCTTTTAAATATTTAGTTAGGGTTTAATTTTAGGGAAAAGTATCCTCATTCCAGGTTGACAAACATCTGTATAGAGAGACATTAGACACTCAAAAGCTGTATCTGGTAGACATTCAAGTTTTCTCCAGTCAAGTTCTCTATCCATGCATTTTTATGTGTAACGAATACCTGCAACTAACGAAGAAGACTTCATGCAGACCAAAGAATGTCGATGCATTATCTTGCAGAAGTTCTACTCGTTAAATACCAACGACGACAGAAGCAACCGCAGCATAACAGAAGTCAAGTAACACGTACAAAGAGAGTGAAGAATATCGAGATCGCCATAGAGTTACTGCATTGGCATCCATTCTGCTAGCCTTATTTCATATGAAGAAAAGTGTCGCCAAGTTTGGATTAAAACGATACATTTCTTCCGTACAATTTAAACCAATTTTATTAAAGTAGTTTCATCAACACAAAACATGATTCAGAAAGAGTTATAAAAATAAAAATACAAAATAGGTTGAGTTCAACGACGTACATGTATGATAAAAACGAAATTAAGTCTGAGTTTCAACTCGTCCAGCAAAACCACTCATAGGGACAAGACAAGAACGATAGCGTCTTGTTGCATTTACTTCGAGATTTTTGTCTCGCATAGGCGAGAGGCGATGAAGGAAACATGGTATCTTGCAAATATGGCATTCAATGCCTGGCTGTTCATAAAAGGCGCGAAAAGCTTTTGGTGGAATTGACATCCCGAATTGCTTTTGCTAAACAAACGCACCAATCACTCTGCGGATTAGAACATGCAAACGCAAAAGAAAATTGATCATAATTATGTGACTTTTACAAAAGAAAAGATGTAAAAATTGGAGAAGAGAAATGAATGGGATTTTACAGTTTATGCACGATGACACGTCAGTCGTAACTAACGCTTATTTTTGCCGTAAATCTTGACTAGTTTTCTTACGTATTATACACGGCAAACTTTCACTTACGATCTTGCCTATTTGACTAGCATTCATTTAAAGGATATGTAGAATGACCCATGTGAAATTGCAGTGTATTATGCCAAATTGATTGCATTGAAAATATACTAAAGTTTTGTCTCCGCGTTGAAATCGATTAAACCGTTATTTATTGTTGTATAAAGACCACGGTAGAAACATCGCGAAAAAGTGGAAAGTTTTTTTGTATGAGTTTTTATGGAGAAGGCAAATGCTCCATGACAATGGATCCCAACATCTTGAGTGATAATTAGGCCATGACAATAGAATAGTCTTATCATTGGTTTGACTCTCGAGTATATATCCGACACAGACGCAGTTGATCAACCGAGAACCGCATCATTCTATATTAAAGCATATAAAATATCAACGGATACACACTCGAGAGTCAAAACAATCTAAAGAATATTCTCATAACACATTTTATTTGAAATTTTACTACAACTTGCAGTATGTGTTCTTTTTTGCGTGTCGGGCTTAATTTTGGCGTTTTTTGTAAAAGATATGCTCTTAGTTACTAATAAACCATTTTATAGTCTCGCAAAATTACATAAATATTCTAGGAACCATCTTTATACACTTGAAATAAAAATCACGAATGTTTCTCAGTAGGTTTGAGTGGTTGGAGTCGCAATCATGTCTGTTATAAGAACACTGATTGCGTTCTTTAAATAATAAAAAAAAAATTCAACTTCTTGGTTAAGAAGCTGAACACGTGACTGTGTATTTATCTATTTATGAATTTTACACATAATTTTAGACGAAACTAGCAGGGTTACTCGGTGTTGTCAGTATTATTAAAATGCTTATCACATATATTATCCGCAATAACAAATTTAAAGTAAATGATGCGTAAAATTTTAAAATCGAATGAAATATTATCTCGAACACAATAATTATACATTAGTACGATTAGTAACAAATTGTGGACCTTTTGTTGAATAACCCCGCCAAAGAACATATTCCCAGTTCTACCTCAATTAAAATCAGACAAAATACTAGTTATGTTATTTGGTAGTAGTTGTTTTAATGGAAAAAGTTTCGCGGTCGGGGGTCAGAGGAGATTCCTTGAACAGAAATTACGCAGAACATTTTATTTCCGAACAGGGTCTTCGTTCCTCGAACTTAACTGGCGAGACTTGAACGACAAAATATGTTTTTCCCTGCTTCCCGAAAAATAGGGACAGCGCTCATCGGGCGACTGATATAGTCAAATTTCTCTCTCTCTCTCTCTCTCTCTCTCTCTCTCTCTCTCTCTCTCTCTCTCTCTCTCTCTCTCTCTCTCTCTCTCTCTCTCTCACACACACACACACACACACTATCTATCTATCTATCTATCTATCTCTCTCTCTCTCTCTATATATATATATATATATATATATAATATATATATATATATATATATATATATATATATATATATATATATATATATATATATATATATATATATATCAGCATGCGAAGTTTTTGTGCTATCCTTTTGAATAAACCTCTTTATAAACTAGTCAAAACGTGTTGGCGTGGTTTTGTATCAAAAAATGAAAAAGCAACCGGAGCTCACAACTTTGATGGTGGTGACGGTGACAAGAAAAATCGCGTATCCATCAGTACGATTGTATATACGAGTTGTAGTGGAAACATTTCATTACTTAATCGAGAAAATGGAGTCTGTTTCTGTCATTGAGTATTTACTTAGAAAAAAAAACTGTTTCATCTTTCTACCTCTTCATAAACTCGCACTGACAGCTGTACCTCATTCTGCATTGCGCTCCACAGTGGCGATCATTTGGCATTCTGTGCGGCAAGAAATGAGAAGTTTATCGATCTCAACTTGGACAACTGAACGCTAACATTATCTATAACATTAACCTTACACATAACCAGATAATACATGCAAAAAAGAGCCAAGCTGTGTAAATGACTGGTGGGGCTTTTTTTAAGTGATTTTCCCTTTAGTGGCGAGGTTCTTGTATATAACAACCCAATTTTTTCCACCAAACTAAATGCATTTCATTAATTTTAAAAAATGCTACAAATATAGTTGGCCACGCATTATGACATTGGCATTTATCTTGCATCTTGTACAAATGGAGATTTGGTATCTGTCTGTATACCACTATCTTTCGGTGCTCAATTCAGAGAAGGGGGTAGTGTAATATCTGTTTTGTTGCAATGATGCCCTCTTCCCAGGCATTACCCTCTCTTTTTATGGAGCAGTATAGTATCTATGCTGTGATCATGATATCGTCCTCCCGGATATTACTTCCTTTTTTATGGATCAATAATGCAGTATATGTTCGTTCGTCATATATACTAGTAAAGATTTGCGGCTAGAAAGGATCGTTTTCCTTGTAAAAGTAGCATGTATAGAAAGGTAATAATTCTTACCAAATCCCAGCGGTTTCTATGTCTAGCGGTTTGGATGCCCATGGATTTCACACACGCGCAAGCGCGCTCTCACACACACGCGTGCGCACTCACACGCTCTCTCACACACATTCATGCTCACATAGAAAGGTAATCAATTTTATTAATGCGATGGTCATATAAAAAAAGGTGTCTCTTTTCTAATATATCTGACATGCCGTTACGAAAATTCTCTTGGGACAAGTGACAAACAGTCAACGTGTTCGAAATCGATTCAACTCCCTGGAAAACATGTCCTCCGATCAGAAATTCAATTTACAGCTTCCAATTCTCCAATTAAATGAAATGTTCTAATAAAAATAACCTCAGTGTTTATTTACACGAAATATTTCTACATTTCAGCATTCGGCTGGCATGATATCATAGTTAATAGCAAGCCGCAACCTTATTCTCTCTCCACATCCCGCACTCTGGAGAAAATCGAATTGAACGCATCTGCCGTTGTCATGGCGATAAGACCTGTGTCATCATCATGAAAATGTCTGTTAAAACGTCAGAATTATGGAAATCGGGATTTTGGTGCCCTGCACTTGCTGATGTAAATTAATGTAACGCTCTAGCTTCAACCTCATCCCCAACACACATACACAACAGCTCCCACACTCCAACTATTTAAACTATCCCCACCTGGCCTCAGTCGTTTCATTTTCACAGGAATGGCTCATGGGCACTTGTAATAATAACACGTTCGTAAAACGCCATATTATGAGTGGCCATTTCCGATTAGCACCTGTGGCTCCCCGTTGAACGCAGAGGAGAAAAGTTGATGAGGTAAAGAAATATACTTTAAACGATTGGAGGTAAAAAGAATTGATACGAAGGAAAAAATAATAGAAATACAAAACACAAGAAAAAAAAGTAAAGGGGAAGAAACATAAACATATCTAAATACAAAATTAGTATATCGAAGCAATACGATAAAGATACTAGAAAAAAAGTAACCCGTTGGGTCACCCTTTGAGTTAGGGTTAGTTTATTTTAGGAGAAACGGATTTTGCAAAAAAAATATTTTTTTTATAAATAAAAGGACAAAATTCAAAAATATTTCCTATCACTAACAATCATCCGCCTCTTTCTCTCTCTCTCTCTCTCTCTCTTTCTTTTCTTCTTTCTTATTAATAGTAGTTTCAACAATATCTATGGGGTAACCATTGTTACAAAGTAATAAATTTAAGCTCATCATCCAGATTAACTTTAGAACAAATCATCAAGGCCCTATGTGATAAAGTCTTAATTGAATTGTATTTTTGGTTTGTAGGATAATATATATAATAGATATTCAGTTAAATAGCATTACACTGTTGCGGATAATTTTTCTGGAAAATGAAAGACTATTCCTATTTTGAGTTTTATAGTCTATATTATATTTTTCTTTAGTTTGTTTGTTGTTCTACTTTTTATCGATAACTACTGGGGCGATCTTGATTAAATTTTGTCTGGAGTTTTGTTATGAAAAGATGCAGCCGACTACGTCTTATAAGTATTCGTTCGAATCCCGGTTAGAGATTAATAGTGATTAGTATTTAATGCAAAAATGAATACAAATTTTACAATAGTCAACCCTCGATTCGGAATAAAAGCACTCGTTCTGAGTCAACGGGATATAACTTTTGCCCGTTTTTAAACAGGTATAGAGATGAGAGAGAGGAGGGAGAGTGCTATAGATACTGCATGAAATAAGTGAGGTAGAGCTCAACTAACATATAATAAGAGGGTGAGAGTGATTGACAAATGAATGGATTAGTTGCAAATTTACGCCTTATTAAATTAATTAAAATGGTTGATATAAAACATAACTAAATCCCAGAACTAATGCATATTTTAGTGAGTATATTCTCTTATTTACGTATATATGTACAAAGCCTTTAGGAACCGTACGTTCATTCACTCTGCTTTAGTATATAATCTAAATGAATAACTGCGAAAATGACACCCATTTCTTGTTTTAATTGTGAAGCCAAAACGCATTATTTTAAGTTAATTCAACTTTACACAATAGCGCTAGTATACAGTATCAGTTACAACGTTAACTAATTTGCATATTGTATTGAAAATGAACATTTTATTAATTAACTATTATTTTTAATTGTATATTTAATTCAATGTTTGTTTCAATTTTAACAATAGTTCGGTTTCACACTATTGACTTATTTCCTGGGGAAATATTTAGCATTTGTATGTAGATTTCATGATTTCATTTACACACACACACACACACATATATATATATATATATATATATATATATATATATATATATATATATATATATATATATATATATATATATATATATATAGCGAGACCAACTTGATATTCAACAAGTTAGGATCTATTTCTAAATTGCGCGAGAAACAGTGATTTTATTTCTTCTTTATTTATTTTTCTTACAGTCACATTTTGTACCGAAATAATCTAAGTATAAACGTTGGTCTACATGAATGAAAATGATTGTGCTTTTTTATTATAACAATGAACGATTTTTTTTTTTTACTCACGTTCACCCGTAATAAGGCATATCGCCACTTGGACATTTGGAACTAGGCCCAGGAAAGATTAACAAAATGTTGGGGTTTTTTTGTTTGTTTTTTTTACATAGTTATCACCACTTATCAAGGCCAAGAGGCCACTCGAGGATAAGGATTAAAGAGTGTACAGTAGAAATTGGACAATATAGTAACCGTTAGTAATGGAAATGCGGTAAATTTGTTAAGTGGAACTTGTTTACGTTAGACTTGAAGACAACCATATTGTAGTCAGCTGAAAAGCAGGAAAACGGAAGACAATTCCACAGGTGAAAAAAGCTTTGTTCATGGAATCTACGTTTAGTTTAGGCACAGATAAGGAGTGGGGGGATTATTGATAGTGTTTTCAGCTAAACCAGTGTTTCTTGTGAAAGTTTGGCGAAGGGAGACCATAGATTGAAGCTCAGTCGAACACTTTCCATGAAAATACCGATACAGCAGAGACAAACAACATCTCTTCTGTGAGATAGAGGTTGTAGAGAAGAGAAAAGGACATCTCCTACGATGCTACGAAGTCTATTTTGAACTCTATCAAGGCAGGACAAGTCCTTTCTATCAGATCCTACCCAGATGTGGCAAGAGTATTCTATCATTCGACATACTTGGCTCTTATATAGATAGAGAATTGCATCAGTAGTGAGATATCTACTGGATCGATAGAAGGATCCGACCATTTTTCGAGCGGCCTTGGCAACAGATTTGATTACGTGTTCCATTTAAGATCAGGAGTAAAGGTCAAGCCCAGAAGCTTGTCAAAACTTGAGGCCTCCTCAAGACGATAGTCATTCATTTCAATTGATGTCAGATGGGGATCAGAACGCTGATGATGTAAAGAGAGAAGCCTGGTTTTAGATGCATTAAAAGTAACCAAACACTCCTTTCCCCATTGTACACGTGCCCAAGATCAGAGGAGAGAGAATCGGAGAGAACTTGGTCGTTTACTGTCTTAGATGTGCTACCATAGATTGCAGTGACATCAGCATTAATGTCTACGAATGATGTAAGGATGTGATTTGGAAGATCATTAATGTAGATAAGGAAAAGAGTTGGGCACAGGATAGACTCCTGGGGGACTCCAGCGTTAATACTGTGAGCTTCCGATTTTTGCCCATCAACTACTACTCTTATGAACCTATCAGGAGAAATGATTTTATAATTGAGAAAACATTTCCAGCTATAATTTGCTTTATATTTAAACTTCTACATATCAGTACCAAAAGGAAAGCCGGTATTAAAGGAATTTAAAGGTGTAATTGTTTGAGGGAAGAAATGATTAGAGTAGAAAGCTTTCTGGTATTTAGGGACCTCAACAGTGAAGGGGTGAGATTTTGTTGCTAAGCGAGTTTGTCAGTATGTAAATCGAGGGAGCAACAAGGTAATCAGAGCATTTTCCATTAAAATACTTGTAAAACAGGCACAGAGATGCAACATTGCGGGGACAGGGGATGCAATCTTGGTTGGCAAAGTGGCACCTATTACATTGGAAACTCTTTTTTTATCCAAGAGGTAGAGACTAGTGGTAAATACACCAGCTCAGATGTGGCAACAATACTCCATGCATGGGCGAATGGTGGCCTTGTAGAGATACCGGATATTTTCAGGTGTGAGTAGTCTTCAAGCTCGATAGAGGGAAGCTACTTTCTTTGCGGCAATGTACTCAATGTATTTGTTCCAGTTCATATTGCCTGTGAATGTTAGGCTGAGGAGTTTAAAGGAATAATTCTCAGATAGGGTGTTAGTTGGTATGGATGTTAGTGGTTGGAAAGGGGTCTTGTAATTGTTAAAGGAGAGCAGCTTAGTCTTACTAACATTAAATGGTACCATCCATTTGAGGCCCCATTTCAATACAATCTGGAGATCATTGCCTTTTATTTATTTACACCGGTTCTTCCCTCGTGCATGTAATAGAGAGTTGTATCATCAGCAAATATACCCATCTCGGATGTAAATGATTTAAATTAAGTCAAATAGCGAATGTTGCGAAGAGATAGCGAGCCGGCTTATTCAGCTAATTTTTAATGGAGACCACAGTTCGCTTCTAAAAATGTAATTCTTGTATAATTTATTTTTAGAGCATTCCATCCAAATCTTTGTTTTATAGCCGTCAAACAGGGGGAGGGGAAGGGTTACTTTACGCATCTTATCTCATGCACGTACATGCTATTCTCGCTTTCCCACGACTCCATTCAACCTTTGTAAATTTTCACAGACGTCAACTGTTTCAATTTTTTTTCAACCAATTTAAAATGTTCGCCATTTTCCCTCTCATCCTTATCAGCTGAAATTTTCCCAATAAATATTATTTTTATTTTTAAATCTTGGGTTTCCGGTAAATTTCATTTTGGCACTTAAAAATAAAAATGATCTTCAACTTTTTTTTTAAACGATCACATATAAAAAAAATACCTTGGAAAACATCCATTCAATAGAATATTACAAATAATAATAATACATTTAGAAAGTGGATACACTTTCCTGTAATAATTATATTAAGAATGATCACCCACATCCTGATCAGAAAAGTTTTATAATCATCCACTTACAAACCACGTAGAATAGATGAGGCATTAATAATCGAAGGTGTATATAGTCACGCTTAAATATATTTTAGGAAGGAGAGTAACATTGGCAATTTTTGTTTTGCTGTTGAATGAATAATAAATTTTACAAACCTGTTGTGTAGTGACGAAAAGCTCCTTTACGGATATACGTATGTGTGTGTAATAATCTTTCTCTTACTGTATATATAAATATGCGTGTATGTATGTATATGTATGTATGTCACTCCTTCACTCAATCTACACGTATATAGCGCCATCCTCTAAGATCGCCGGAATGAATGTATGTTATTTTTAATTCTGAATTAGTGTCTTCTGAATTGGCTTTAAATTACATTATCGGATCCATAATATATTTAATGGCGTGTGACTTACTGGAAAAACGTATTTCTATATATATCCTAAAATATGTTCTGTTAATTATCTCTGATGAATCTGAAAGTACTCGGGTCAAAATTGACTATGGCAATTACATCAGTCAGTTCTCGTCAGAAGCAAAAACAATATTAGGAAAATTAGAAAGAACCGAAACCAAAATATGCAGACAGAAATTGTTTCCCTCTCTCTCTCTCTCTCTCTCTCTCTCTCTCTCTCTCTCTCTCTCTCTCTCTCTCTCTCTCTCTCTCCACACACACACGCACGCACACACACACACACACACACACACATATATATATATTTGGACGATGTCAAAACATTGTTAATTCATTACCCACTCAGCATTAGCCGTATAGCGTAATGGTGAGAAGCCTTGACTGTCATTTGGGCCGTCGGGTTTCGATCCTGGCTTGAGGCAGTTGATCGTCTAGCCGCACTGATGAACTGTAAAACAGCGACACAGTACTGTATGTGGATGATTATAGTGCTCCATATCTTGGCTTGAGCATATCGGGAAATGATATACAATTTGCCATTAGCGTATTAAGCGACGCTCTTTGTGTAAACAAATCGAGCGGAGCCATTTAGACGATGTCAAAACATCGTTAATTCATTACCCACTCAGCATCAGCCGTATAACGTAATGGTGAGAAGCCTTGACTGTCATGTGGGCGGTCGGGTTTCGATTCAGTTGATGAACTGTGAAACAGCGAGACATTACTGTATGTGGATGACTATATATATATTAGGGTCTATTATCTGGTTTGTATAAACCAGCCATTTACTTTGGTTACGTTGATAACACTTTTAGCTTATTTGACAACGAAACGAATGCGGATGCATTTTTTTGTGTCCCTCAATAACGTTCATCCAGCCCTTAAGTTTATGGTAAACAAGGAAACGAATTCTACTCTTCCATTTTTGGATGTTCTTGTTTCCAAGACATCCTCGTGTTTTCTTACTTCTGTTTATCGTAAACCAACCTTTACCGGTCTCTATACGCGTTGGGACTCTTTTTATCCTACAAACCAAAACTACAATTTAATTAAGACTTTAGCACATAGGGCCTTGATGATTTGTTCTAAAGTTAATCTGGATGACGAGCTTAAATTTATTACAAAGACCCTTTGTAACAATATTTGCCACTTAGATATCGTTGAAACTACTATTAATAAGAAAGTTTCTAATTTTTATACATCTAAAGAAAGTATAGTTAATAGATGTCTTGTTTACCTATATCTACCTTGGCTAGGTAATATCAGTGACTGATTTGCGAAGCAAATCTCTTGTTTGTGCAACGGTGTTATTTTGCATCGAATGCACGTGTTTTTTCAACCAGACCTATATTGTCGTCCATTTGCGAAGATCTCCTCACCACCACCACTACCACCATAATAATTATATTATTTATTTATTTATTTAAATGTAGTTGCAGTGCGCACTATGTTTTGCGAACATCGCAAAGATTGGATTCACGTTTGAAACGTGTACCATCAAAAATTCGTTATGCAAATTTTTCACCCTCGGATGTTATGAATAATACGTATGGTTCTTCGATTTGCGACCACCTTATAAATAACCAAGCGTGGGCCACGAATTTCAGTGCTGACATGTTTACGATCTTGAGTAAGTCGCACTCATCCTTTCATTTAAAAATTTTAGAAACTATTTTTATTAAGTCTTTGGGACCTTCTCTTTGCAAGCAAAAAGAAAATCTTTTAGGACTTAATTTTGTCTCTATGTAATTTTCCCCCCGTTTATTTTTCGCTTTTTTTTTCTCCACCGCCATATTCATGACATTTTTAATCGTATTTTCCTCGAATTAGCTCTGTTGAGCGAGGAACGAAACCTGGTTAGCTAACCTTTATTTTCATTTTTTTATTTTTTAAATCATCATGTTAATTGGTCTGTATTTAGCCATTATTAAATTCAGTACCCCCCGAAAAAAAATTTCATATATATATATGTTCATCTATAATATAAAGCTGAACGTCTGTGTGTGTGTCTGGTCACGAATAGGCTCCTATATGGTTGACTGTTATAAAAAACTGATCATATATAATGATAGAAAATGTATCGAGACACAGAAATGGGTATGTTTGATCTGGCATAATGATGATTCATTAAAATTGTGGGGTCTGCGTACGTGCCTGATCCACAAAGTATCGAAATAAAAAATTTAAAAATTAAAAATAAACGTTTACAAGTGTTTTTGATATAGATGTACATAATACTACTCTGATTAGTATGTTTTAACTTAAATAGGGATAGTATAATAAAATTGTGGGGTCTGCGTTCGCGCTTGGCCTCCAGAGAATGGAAATAGGCACAAACTTTAATAAAGACTTTTCATATCTATCTGCGTAAGTATACTTTGATAATTATGTTTCAGTTTGAAGAAAAATGGTATAATAAAATTATGGGGGTGTTCGTTCGTGCCTAACCTCCATAGAATGGAAATATGTCACAAAGTTTAACAAGGTTTTTTAAAATAGATCCACAGAACATTGTGATAAGCGTTTCAGTGTGAACAGGTATGGTATAATAAATTATGGGGTTTATCTATTTTATTTTTACTTTCATCATATTTTGCTTTGGTTTTGATACCCCCAAATTCGAAGCTATCTCTTTACAACCCTTCCTTTTCATAACCTATCATACTTTCATAAATCAGAGTCCATTTTCTGTAGGCTGTTTTTGAACCCAGTCAAACGCGCAAACACAAATCTCCTCTGGACTCGAAAACGGCTGGGTCGATTTTTATGAAATTTCACACGAGTTTATTTCATGTGTCTGGCAGTGTTCTTAAATAGGTTCAAATTGGAATGTATTCGATAAGTATCGATAGTCGATACTCGAAATAATCAAATGAAAGACGATTTGAGCAAAGTTAATACCTTGCACAGCCTAACATCACAAGTGAATTTGAGAAGTTTTATTTCCACACAATCCGAAAGACCCGACATATAAAAAGCAACAGTAGATTCATTGATTTGACAGGGGCACGTTTGAAAGGAATGTTTCTGTTTAGAGCACAACTGAACCATGATACTTGACTTTTGCATTTTAAACTTTAATTCAAATCATTATATATAAAAAATAATTTGATAAAATAAACAGTAGGTTCTCTACAGTGCAATGTAGACTGCAATGCATTGTGAAATAAGTCACTGCGAGAGGCATGTGACCTTTTTTTCGGTGCACTACGATGGGTCCCAAACTAGAGCAGGCAATCAACTGATTTGATTGAAAAATTTTCACCGATTTCAGTGACAATAAATATGGGATTATGAAACATTCCATTCAATCTCGGGCAACATTAGATCACCCTGCTAGTCGGATATATTTGAAGATTGAAATGAGGTTCTGCTCTCAATTTCTGTTATATATTCATAGATTCAGACACACTCCCATTGTCCTGCCCGGAATATTTTATATATAGATTTTAAATTTAATCCAAATGAGATATATTTATAGTTTTACGATTTTTCCCCCCACATAAATTCCTTAGGGAACACTTAGGCATTCGGGACCACTTCTATTCCAATGCACGGCTCTTAATGAATTTTAGAAATAAATATTCTAAAAAATATAACATAGGCGCATTATAAATGTCAACATTTAGATGGTACATATATAATGTTTTTATATTTTTTTATTAACTCCTCGTTATGAATTTTAGAATATAAATCGTCGGCATCCCGCTGCGTAACATGAACACATTATTTTCTTATAAACTTTACAATTTTAGAAGTGAACTTATAAGTTAAATACAAAATAATTTAATAGAAACAAGAATTGCTCCACATCAAATTAAGTTATATTAGAAAGGATGGGTGCATCAGTAATTTGATTTGCTTGATCAAAATTCCTAAACTATTGAACTGATCATTATGATTATGAAATACGTATTCTAGGCAACATGATATATAATGTGGGCTTGTTATTTATTTGTAATTATACCATTTATGGGTAAAGGTTAAACCGGAAATGTACCATGCCCCCCCCCAAGAAAGAACAATATAATTAAAGACTAATGTTATATATATTGCTATAATAAATGTGAAAAATTAGTTAAAATAAATGCGTGTGAATTATTAATGTGCGTTTTTTTTTGTTTTTTTGTTTTTTTGTTTTTTTACTTTGGATTCCGTTGTTGGCATCTGTTTTCCTGATTCTTTTTAGAGTAAGGAATTTGCAAGGCGGACCATGTAAAGCTTACTAATACCCCTAAATGATAGATTCGAACGAAATCGCGCAACTCATAAAAACATTACCAACAATCTGGATATAATGTCTAACGTTACGCAGAGCAAGTTTATCATTACGTTATTTCCTCGCATACACCTCTGTCGCATTTACTTTTTTACTTGAAGGATTGGCGAGAGGGTGCATCTCTCTCATCGATAAAAGCAATTAGTTGAATGGAAAGATGAAAGAAGCTGAACATGATGACTACAATGACATCATGACCCATCACGTACACATCATGATGATGCATATAAGTAGGGAACACGACCGGCGGGAAAGCATCAAATACGACAAGGAAATCGAATTCAGACGAATTATGCCAAGAAAATGGATGACCGAAAGTAGTGTTAGAATTAATAAATATCTTTGAACAAATGATATACTTTCATTTTTTTCATTTTTTTTTTTTGTTGTTTTTGTTTTGTGTTTTTTTTTTTCGAAATATAATTAATTTTATAGGCTAGATCGTAGCGAGGTTAATAAACTTCGATTATTTCTTGACATCATGCGTTAAGAATGCTTCCAGTCAATAACTAGAATCAATTGTCCATTTTCATATGTTTGCTGGTATATATGACGAATTAACATACACTACACTTCCCTCCTTCCAAAATGAGGATACTATCGTGCTACAGAACATATCCTACACTATCACCCCCCCAAAAAAAAAACGAGAAGACCCAAAAGGAGGCGGTGATGCTTGGGGGCGATCATATGACGACAGAATAAATACTACATTACGTAACAACGAGGAAATGGTGCTGGGAGGATATTATCATGACCATATAAAATATCATCATGGCCATATAAAATATTATCATGACCATATAACATATTACTTCTAAAAAGAGAGGAGAACGGTGTGTATCCATTTCCTGAACTTCGATTTGATTTTAGTTGGACATTTTAGAGGAGTCGAAGCGTGTTTATTGATTAAGACGTATAGCATTTGAATTATTCGACTACTTTTTTATGTTCATCTTGTTTTTATGTTCACAGTGTTTCAGCCGGTGTTGACATTCGAGTTGCATCTGTACATGTTTTCGATCTTGAGAACCCTTTCGTCAAACTTTGTAATCTTTATCTCGAACTTTGGAACTTGTATGGAATTTCGAACCGAACCTATTATTTGTGGTTCTCAACCCTTTTTAACCGCGTGAATAGGTTTTCTACGTGTGTTGGACTCAAAATGTGCATTCATAATAGCAATAGCAACTAATCTCTCTGTCTGTCCGTTTAACTTTTTCTCAGAAACTACTGAGCCGATCTGACTGAAATTTTGTATGCCCCTTTGTTATGATAAGGTACAGTGAACAACGTTTTATAGTATCCGTTCAATACACGTTTATGGATTATTAGGTATTAGTATTTAATACAAAAATAAGCACAAATTAAACAATATTCAACCCTTAATTCGGCAAGTAAGTATTATGACATGCATCTGTTAAGGACTAATAAGTATTAGTATTTATTGCAAAAATTAGCACAAAATTTTACCATATTAAACCATCAATTTGGCATAAAGTAATCTTTCTAAGTCAAGGGGCTATAACTTTTGCCCGTTTTTAACGAACTAAAATGTCTAGTAATAATATATAGCATAAAAATCATAACATAATACAAACACTTGCGTCTATTTCTGTCCTTTTGGGGCCACGTTTTCTTTTCTTGTTATCTTTTTCTTTCCTTATTCTTCGCTGTGATGTCACCTCGCACATGGCTCGGTCATTTGCATACAGCTGCTGCTGCTTTACTTGCGTCCGCGCTCTGTTACAATTGTTCCGATTCTATTTTGCATGACCGGGTAGAAGTTTTATTGTCCTTATTTATTTTGCATGACCGGGTAGAAGGTTTATTGTCCTTATTTATTTATTGCTTGTGGTAAGGATTGAACCAGAAATCTCTAGAATTTAAAACTGCTTGTTAACTAATCACTTTGATATGGTTGTTACATTATATCTTTCTTCACTAAAAATCTACACCGAAACGAAAATCTAACTTCAAATCTTTTCTATATGTCACGTGATTGAATTATCCAACCCATTACTTGTATCTCCTACTGGCATTAAGCTGATTCGAAAGGGACCACATGCATCTGGAAAATTATTTCCACATTCAACTTTAAAAAAAAAAATAGGTCAATATCAAGTTGTATTTGATAATAATGACAAACATTGCATTTTTTATCTGGATTCCAGAGGCAGGAAATTTATCAGCATCCTTTTAGTGTTAAACCATCTTTTTATATCTGTGAAGATGTGAAACCGAATAAGGGATTACTCGTGTGGGAGCCAAGATTTTCATATAAGAAAATACAACATATTAGAAAATACAATATATAAGATAATACAACATCTAAGACAATACAACAGTGACTACGTCAAACTTAATGTGTATGAACATGCAAGTTAGGATATTTACCTTCGGAATTTCTGACCTGATCAAAGTTATCATTTATGTTGGTAGTTATCAGAAAGCAATTACTGATATTACATCCACCTTTAGGGAGGGATGTTAGTGTTGGTTGGGTCAAGCACCCTCACCAGGAAACGTTAACAATGCCAATTATAGCAAATTTGCACCTGTTTAGAATGTTCCTCTATATATGTAAGCTAGTAAAGTTTGCACCTGTCCAGAGTGTCCCTCTATCTATGTGAGTTAGCAAAGTTTGCACCTGTTCCGAGTGTCCCTCTATCTATGTGAGTTAGCAAAGTTTGCACCTGTCAAGAGTGTCCCTCTATCTATGTGAGTTATCAAAGTTTGCACCTGTCCAGAGTGTCCCTCTATCTATGTGAGTTAGCAAAGTTTGCACCTGTCCAGAGTGTTCCTCTATCTATGTGAGTTTGCAAACTTTGCACCTGTCCAGAGTGTCCCTCTATCTATGTGAGTTAGCAAAGTTTGCAACTGTCCAGAGTGTCCCTCTATCTAGGTGAGTTATACAAATTTGCACCTGTTCAGAGTGTCCCTCTATCTATGTGAGTTAGCAAAGTTTGCACCTGTTCAGAATGTCCCTCTATCTAGATGAATTATCAAAGTTTGCACCTGTTCAGAGTGTCCCTCTATCTAGGTGAGTTATCAAAGTTTGCACCTGTCCAGAGTGTCCCTCTATCTAGGTGAGTTATCAAAGTTTGCACCTGTTCAGAGTGTCCCTATATCTGTGTGAGTTAGCAAAGTTTGCACCTGTCCAGAGTGTCCCTCTATCTATGTGAGTTATCAAAGTTTGCACCTGTCCAGAGTGTCCCTCTATCTATGTGAGTTAGCAAAGTTTGCACCTGTCCAGAGTGTCCCTCTATCTATGTGAGTTAGCAAAGTTTGCACCTGTCCAGAGTGTCCCTCTATCTAGGTGAGTAAGCAAAGTTTGCACCTGTCCAGAGTGTCCCTCTATCTATGTGAGTTAGCAAAGTTTGCACCTGTCCAGAGTGTCCCTCTATCTGTGTGAGTTATCAAAGTTTGCACCTGTCCAGAGTGTCCCTCTATCTAGGTGAGTTAGCAAAGTTTGCATCTGTCCAGAGTGTCCCTCTATCTATGTGAGTTATCAAAGTTTGCACCTGTCCAGAGTGTCCCTCTATCTGTGTGAGTTAGCAAAGTTTGCACCTGTCCAGAGTGTCCCTCTATCTGTGTGAGTTAGCAAACTTTGCACCTGTCCAGAGTGTCCCTCTATCTGTGTGAGTTAGCAAACTTTGCACCTGTCCAGAGTGTCCCTCTATCTGTGTGAGTTAGCAAACTTTGCACCTGTCCAGAGTGTCCCTCAATCTATCTATCTATGTGAGTTATCAAAGTTTGCACCTGTCCAGAGTGTCCCTCTATCTGTGTGAGTTAGCAAAGTTTGGACCTGTCCAGAGTGTCCCTCTATCTGTGAGAGTTAGCAAAGTTTGCACCTGTCCAGAGTGTCCCTCTATCTGTGTGAGTTAGCAAAGTTTGCACCTGTCCAGAGTGTCCCTCTATCTATGTGAGTTAGCAAAGTTTGCACCTGTCCAGAGTGTCCCTCTATCTAGGTGAGTTATCAAAGTTTGCACCTGTCCAGAGTGTCCCTCTATCTAGGTGAGTTAGCAAAGTTTGCACCTGTTCAGAGTGTCCCTATATCTAGGTGAGTCAGCATAGTTTGCACCTGTCCAGAGTGTCCCTCTATCTAGGTGAATTATCAAAGTTTGTACCTGTCCAGAGTGTTCCTCTATCTAGGTGAGTTATCAAAGTTTGCACCTGTTCAGAATGTCCCTCTATCTATGTGAGTTATCAAAGTTTGCACCTGTTCAGAGTGTCCCTCTATCTATGTGAGTTAGCAAAGGTTTCACCTGTCCAGAGTGTCCCTCTATCTATGTGAGTTATCAAAGTTTGCACCTGTCCAGAGTGTCCCTCTATCTATGTGAGTTAGCAAACTTTGCACCTGTCCAGAGTGTCCCTCTATCTATGTGAGTTATCAAAGTTTGCACCTGTCCAGAGTGTCCCTCTATCTATGTGAGTTAGCAAACTTTGCACCTGTCCAGAGTGTCCCTCTATCTGTGTGAGTTAGCAAACTTTGCACCTGTCCAGAGTGTCCCTCTATCTATCTATCTATGTGAGTTAGCAAAGTTTGCACCTGTCCAGAGTGTCCCTCTATCTGTGTGAGTTAGCAAAGTTTGTACCTGTCCAGAATGTCCCTATATCTAGGTGAGTTAGAAAAGTTTGCACCTGTCCAGAGTGTCCCTCTATCTATGTGAGTTAGCAAAGTTTGCACCTGTCCAGAGTGTCCCTCTATCTAGGTGAGTTATCAAAGTTTGCACCTGTCCAGAGTGTCCCTCTATCTAGGTGAGTTAGCAAAGTTTGCACCTGTTCAGAGTGTCCCTGTATCTAGGTGAGTCAGCATAGTTTGCACCTGTCCAGAGTGTCCCTCTATCTAGGTGAATTATCAAAGTTTGTACCTGTCCAGAGTGTTCCTCTATCTAGGTGAGTTATCAAAGTTTGCACCTGTTCAGAGTGTCCCTCTATCTATGTGAGTTATCAAAGTTTGCACCTGTTCAGAGTGTCCCTCTATCTATGTGAGTTAGCAAAGTTTTCACCTGTCCAGAGTGTCCCTCTATCTATGTGAGTTATCAAAGTTTGCACCTGTCCAGAGTGTCCCTCTATCTATGTGAGTTAGCAAAGTTTGCACCTGTCCAGAGTGTCCCTCTATCTAGGTGAATTATCAAAGTTTGTACCTGTCCAGAGTGTTCCTCTATCTGTGTGAGTTAGCAAAGTTTGCACCTGTGCAGAATGTCCCTCTATCTAGATGAATTATCAAAGTTTGCACCTGTCCAAACTGTAGTCGGAGGCAGGTATACTAATTCACTTGATTTCGTTTTGTTGGCATTGATTTAGCACGATATAATACAGTATTCGCAGAATTAACTTTGTTTAAGTCGTCAACTTTACACAGTGTTTTTTTTTTTAATACCAACACTACTCGAACTCCGCATGTCAATTCGTTACTGCGCCGGTATCCACCTTCTCACAAGTGGAATAACATGTGATCTCTCTTCGTCAAAAGCTGACACTACTATTACCAGATTTGCTTTATTATAAATAGATTTTTTAAAAAAATAAATAAAAAACAGAACTTATAATCACCTAAAAAAAACATCAATATCTACTGATTCGGTTTGTTTCACTCAATCTGAATATACTTGAATAGGCTGAGAATTTCTATTCAAAATTCTTCCGTTATCGATTAATTATCGATCAATCTATCGATGTGCATTTTAGTGATTACAATAACAACAGAAGTATAAATTCTTTCAACCGAACATATGCTATTCATGTTGAGGTGACGCACGGGTGTGAGAAGGTTCAGGTGTACTGCCAATTGATTTCAAAGGAAACCCATTAAAAGAACGGAATAACACGACTAAAAATTGATTTGTGGTTCGATGAACTCTCAAAATAAACATCAATAACGTTATAAGATCAAAGAAAACAAGTTATAAAAATGGTCAGAATTAAAAGAGTAAAAAATTGATTTTCATAAAACGTCATTTACAAAATAGCAGCTTGTGTTTAATTAATCGTATACAAGTAAACAAGTATGGCAATCGTATGAAAAAGTTATTTGCAGCATTTATCTATTTAGGGGTGGAGTGGATGGCATGTGGTTGGCCAAAGGGCCATAATCACCCCCACACTCCAAATGAGGTTAGGATATAGTTGAATTAACCATTAGTGCGAGAAATGAACAACTTTCTCATATGTTCATTTAACTAACGGAACAAGTAGAATAAATCCACTGATAAAAAAGATTTTTTGCACCATGTTATATGTTCTGATTTTGAATGTCACTATCATGTAGCGTCTAAATTAAAGGAGTCTTAAGAGTAATTGAAATTCAGGGAATCTTTCTCTTCTCCTTCCTCTTCTTCTTTGTTCTTCTTTGTTCTTCTTTTTCTACTTCTTTTTCTTCTTCTTCTTTTTCTTCTTCTTCTTCTTCTTCTTCTTCTCTTCTACTCCTACTACTACTACTTGTTCCTTCATATCGTCCCTTTTTCTCTTCCTTTCTGGCCACAAAACAATTCTTCTCGTCCTCTTCCCACTTCTTTTCTCTTTCTTTCCTTCATATCTTTTTTACATTCCTAAGCTTTCCGTTTATTTTATGCCAATTCTTTTCATTCATCAAATTGCTTGTTTGATTTTTTTTTAATTTCTTCATTGTTTTTTATTTATTTATTTATTTATTTATTTTTTCAAGAACACAACCACCATATTAATAAGGACATGTCTCTCTCTTTAAAATCTCTTTAATTACGATTTTGGAATATTTGCGAAAAACATTTCACTTTGGAAATCATTCGGGTTTGGGGCGGATTATTAATCCTCGACAACGGCACCTATTTATTTTTCATGAATATCACATAAACGAAATATTCGTTTTCCCCCACAAATTTCACCATTTTTTTAATTTTCAGTTTCATTTCTTCGTTGCGTCCAAGCATCTTTATAAATGGTCTTGTCTGTTGGTAAGTCGGCCAATCTCTGACATTTTAAAACACCATTTTAATCTGTCAAAGTCACATTTGAAATAGTTTTTTTTATTGACCTATCAAGCTTACATTTGAAAAAAGCGTTTTTATTAGTCAGTCAAATTTAAATTTTAAATATCCGTTATCACTGGTCTGTCAAACTTATATTCGAAACAGCGTTTACATTGATATATTAAGGTCACATTTGAAATACTGTTACCATGGTTTGTCAAACTTATATTTGAAATAGTGTTTTCATTGGTCTGTAAAGCTTATATCTGAAATAGTTTTTTCAGGCACGACCACTAATCTCTATAATCTGTCGGCCAATCAATCTATCGCGCTAAAGTTTGAATTAGTTTTTCCATCGCTAAACGCGCTGATTGGATAGACGCATACTAAAATTATTTGTTATCTTTGCATAAAAAAATTCACGGATGACAAAATAATCCCACTTCACGAACTAATTAACAAAACATTCGGAATTTCCAGAGGCGATTTGTTGCAGAAGGAAAATCCCTCGAAGACCAGTGAGTTTAGGGGGACAGTACGTAGTGCATTGGCGGATAATCTGGTTGTCCTTGTTAAGTTATATTGATTAATGTCTGGGAATTCTTTTTAGCGTTTTTTCTGTTAAGTTGGGTTTTTTGTTTGTTTGTTTGTTTGTTTGTTTGTTTGTTTTTTCTTGATTTGCTTGTTTGTTTTGTACATTTATTTCTTCTAAATAAGGCGTTATTGCCACTGAGACGAATGTGGCTACAATTAAGGGCCGAGATATTTCTGCTAGTCAACTGGGTTGGAAATATTTTTGTTTAAGAGATACACCTTAATGGAAGCACATTCCGTGGAAGGACATGTAAACTAACACCTATCACATTGTGACGATGCCTGTGAAACCTATTATGTTAGATACTCCGTTTTGCATCTATCCAAGATAGAGACTTGTTATTGCTGTACTAACCGAGGATACTGGAATGTGTAATGTTTCCTAGCCGGATGAGGAAACTTACTTTACCCATTTCTTCGGATCGTTCCATCTCTCTGGATCTTTGGTTGTTTCATTGTCACACTTTAACTGTTATCAGCGTTGTCTGAAAAAAAATGCCATCAATTTGAACATTTGTGAATATGATTCTTCTATTACATTTGTCTGCTGTATTCAAAGCTATTTCATTTCATACTATGTTCATAAATAAAGGTTTTATCGTCCATCCAAGAGTGAGTATATTTTGAAGACGCCCTCTGTGTATATCTCTCTCTTTCTCTCTCTCTCTCTCTCTCTCTCTCTCTCTCTCTCTCTCTCTCTCTCTCTCTACATATATATATATGTATACACACACACACACACACACACACACACACATATATATATATATATATATATATATATATATATATATATATATATATATATATATATATGTATATATATATATATATATATATATATGTATATATATATACCTTATTACTATTTTTTTTAAACCAAAATTTCAATATATTAAAATTCCGGTAATGTTCATATACAAATAAAATCAAAGTCAAAATTAATTGACTCAATTATTTAAGGTTCATAATTATCAGTTTTTTATAATTGAGCAGACATATAATATTTTTGCAAAAAATCAAGACCACAAAATATAAAAAAGAAAATACACAATATTATGATGTTCTCATTTTATATTTTGTTGTCTTGATTTTTGCGAAAATATTATATATATATATATATATTATATATATATATATATATATATATATATATATATATATATATATATATATATATATATATATATATATATGAAATAAAATGGAGGTGGAAGGACCTGGATACTCAACGTTTCGCCCGATTTATGCGGGCTTCTTCAAGAGGGATGTTCATTGACGAGAGAGTCGGAGGATTGGGGCTATATATAATGATGGGGGAGAGCAGCGTGTTTTCCTTATGTAAATTAGATGTCATATATACATGTATATACATTTTATGAGAGAAGAACTAATTAGAGTAAACTAGTGTAGTGGATTACGTCTAAAAGATAAAATATCGTAGAGATTAAAAATTGTGTTTGGAAATATAGCGGTGATAGATTAAATAAATAAAATGACACGAGATTACGAAAGAATCTTTTTTTTTTAAATTAGAAATAATTGAATTGGAATAAAATAGCGCAGTAACTTAAAAGATGGTATCTAAAAATAAGAATAGGAGGTGATAAAATGGAGTCTAAAAATAGATAATGATAAAATACAGTAAATAAGTAAAATAAAAATAAAATTAAGTGAAATTACGAATTTTTTTTTTTTCGCGTTTAACCGGTGTCTAAGTTGTTTTCTTTGATAATTATTTTCGACAGAAAGGGAGCAACGTGGAAAAAACCTTTTCTTTGCTTAATTATATTGCTGGAATGGGAGATTATAGCTGACTCAGTTAAACGTCGTGTGGATCTGTTATGTATGTGTTTAAGGAGAGTTGCTTTGTTAAAATCAAAATGGTGGTCGTTTTCCATGGTGTGACAAAATATGGCGTTGAGTGTATTGTTGTTTTTTACATCTCTTTTGTGTTCATATATTCTTTTATTTAAATTACGTTGAGTTTCTCCTACGTATATTTTTCCACAATCAAGGCAGGGTATGGAATATATTCCGGCTTTGGTGTTAATGTTGGTATTAGTTATAATTTTACGTGTTAGATCCCTAATTGTTAAAGAGTTTAGTTTTGTTATTTGAATGCCTGTCTTATTTAGGTTCTTATATATTGTGTCGTTGTTTTTATTAGTTGGTAATGTTAATTGTCTGTTGTGTATCTGGCTATTTAAGGAATGGTCTCGGTTATAGTAAATTTTTAGTGCTTTTCTTTTTGTATTTGCCAAAAAATGTTGAGGGTATTGCAAGTTCATGAATGTACGTTCGATATACTCAAATTCTTCCACGATGTATTCTTCACTACATATTCTCAGGGCCCTAAGAAAAAATCCTATTAGAATACCTCTTTTTACTTTATCATCGTGATGAGAGTAAAAGTGTATGTAATCATTTTTATTCGTGACTTTCCGATGGACTTTAAAACTTAGATGATCATTGTTATTTATGATGTTGATGTCCAGAAAAGGTATGGAGTTGTTATTTTCTCTTTCATACGTATAATTAATAGTGGGTTCAATCTTGTTAAATTTATCAGTGATATTCTCTATTTTGGAAGATATAGGGAGAAAAATTAAAATATCATCAATATATCTATAGTAGGAGGTACCCTTGGGCAATTTATATTTCATGGGTCCGGTTTCGATGAATTCTAAAAATAGACATGCCAAAACCCCACTTAGAGGGTTACCCATGGGCAGTTCAAATTTTTGTTTGTAGCAGAGTCCATCGAATGTGAAATATGTCATGTCAATGCATATACTTATAATTTTAATTATATTATCTATCGGCAAAGGTAATTTAATTTTTATTTTATTTAAGTGTTTTGAAAGAAGGTTGAGACATTTCTTGGTAGGGATATTGGTGTATAAAGATTCTATATCGAGACTATTCATGGTTTTATTTTTCATATCTATGTTTTTTATCTTATTAAGAAGGTCGCCAGAGTTTCTTATAAGAATATATGAACACAAAAGAGATGTAAAAAACAACAATACACTCAACGCCATATTTTGTCACATCATGGAAAACGACCACCATTTTGATTTTAACAAAGCAACTTTCCTTAAACACATACATAACAGATCCACACGACGTTTAATTGAGTCAGCTATAATCTCCCATTCCAGCAATATAATTAAGCAAAGAAAAGGTTTTTTCCACGTTGCTCCCTTTCTGTCGAAAATAATTATCAAAGAAAACAACTTAGCCACCGGTTAAACGCGAAAAAAAATCGTAATTTCACTTAATTTTATTTTTATTTTACTTATTTACTGTATTTTATCATTATCTATTTTTAGACTCCATTTTATCACCTCCTATTCTTATTTTTAGATACCATCTTTTAAGTTACTGCGCTATTTTATCCCAATTCAATTATTTCTAATTTAAAAAAAAAAAAAAGATTCTTTCGTAATCTCGTGTCATTTTATTTATTTAATCTATCACCGCTATATTTCCAAACACAATTTTTAATCTCTACGATATTTTATCTTTTAGACGTAATCCACTACACTAGTTTACTCTAATTAGTTCTTCTCTCATAAAATGTATATACATGTATATATGACATTTAATTACATAAGGAAAACACGCTGCTCTCCCCCATCATTATATATAGCCCCAATCCTCCGACTCTCTCGTCAATGAACATCCCTCTTGAAGAAGCCCGCATAAATCGGGCGAAACGTTGAGTATCCAGGTCCTTCCACCTCCATTTTATTTCATATCGTCGGATTTAATCCAGCTCAACAATCATATATATATATATATATATATATATATATATATATATATATATATATATATATATATATATATAAAAGTGAAATGGCTTGTGTGTGTGTCTGTGTGTGTACATTTCCCTACCAAACTACTCGTCTCCCCGATTCCCACTATCAATGAAAGTGTGATAGAAAAGAGAGGAAAGAAAGAACGAACAGACGTATTATTAAAGAGACCTCCGTTCAGTCTCGAGAGACAATGGGCATTCCATGTATGAAGACCTGTGTCACACTCTCCATTCGGCACCTCTCCCGGATTAACACAACTTGATTCCAGTGGTAAAATAAAGACCAGGACGATTGGAAATAATCTAGAAATATCACACATATATGGCATTCTCAAATTGTCCCCCATTTTAGTATTTACCCAGATCAACGTTGCTTAACTAACGGGAACCGATGTGTCAACGTATTTATATGCTGTATAAAATGAAAACAATGAGTAGTGTAGGTGTTGTTTTCATGATTATTTCATGATCAGCATGAGAATGATGGTGCTGGTGGTGGTGGTGGCATGACTGATGACTCTAATGATCTACAGTGCTTGTCATGGCCAACGGCAAATCAGAAAATAGTGCGAACGTGAGAGAACGGAAAAGGAGGATAGGAAAAGAAATGCATATAAGATTATGATTGCATATAATTTGGGTGGATCGTTGAATATTTATAATAGAGATAATGATCTGTTGTGTAATGTCCAGTCATTAAGAGTCGGTGGAAGCCCCTTCTTTTAGGCCCTTCTTTTAGACCGTTCTTTTAGGCCCTTCTTTTAGACCGTTCGAAAACATATTCATTATTTTTATCTTTTCCTAACTTTTTTTTCGTTTCTACTTTCATTTTCTTTCATTCTTTTTTTTTCATTTTCTTTCATTCTTTTTTTTTCCATTTTCTTTCATTCTTTTTTTTTCATTTTCTTTCATTCTTTTTTTTTCATTTTCTTTCATTCTTTTTTTTCCATTTTCTTTCATTCTTTTTTTTTCATTTTCTTTCATTCTTTTTTTTTCATTTTCTTTCATTCTTTTTTTCCATTTTCTTTCATTCTTTTTTTCATTTTCTTTCATTCTTTTTTTTTCCATTTTCTTTCGTTCTTTTTTTTTTCATTTTCTTTCATTCTTTTTTTTTCATTTTCTTTCATTCTTTTTTTTTTCATTTTCTTTCATTCTTTTTTTCCATTTTCTTTCATTCTTTTTTTTTTCATTTTCTTTCATTCTTTTTTTCCATTTTCTTTCATTCTTTTTTTTTTCATTTTCTTTCATTCTTTTTTTTTCATTTTCTTTCGTTCTTTTTTTCTTTTTCGTCACTTTATATCCTATCGTTTACTTATCCGATTCTTCTTGCTTATTCTGCACTCTATAAATAGAGCAATTTGTGTTTTTTATAAATATATATCCGTTCCGTCACTCAAAATCTGCCCGATGAAGTGAGAATTCAAAAATATTTACACAATAAGATGTTTCCTTTCCTTCCTCTTTCTAGACCGATTTAGATGGTGTTGTTGCTGTTGTTGGTTTTTTTTCTTTGCTTTTTTGTGTGGGATGGAGGAAGATGCCGGTTTCGGACAATTTCTTTCTCTCTGCGACGATTGTTTTTTAACCGTATTTGATGTTTTTAATGTGCTTTTAACATTCGGTGTCATTTTTTCATATCTAGCCAAAAGGAAGGAAATTAAAAGAAAATATAAAGAACAAAATAAACATTCATGTTTTTCTTTATGTCATAAGAAATGGCTCACTTTTTTAAACTCGCGATAACCAATCATATCTCAATAAAATTAGAAAAGCTTTACAAAAATTTACATTTAAAAGCATTTAGATTCAGAGAATCATCACCTTCCGAAATGAATTCAGAAAAAAAAAACATACACTCTGAATTAAAAAAAAAAGCCAACGATAAGTTTTATTTTCTTTTCTTTAGGTCATCAGAAATTATAATTTATACAAAAAAATATTAACTAACTTACGTCATTTAATAATTTTATATAAATATTAGTGCGAATATTAACGAATTTCTTTATATATGCAGGGTGACCCAATAAATTGTATACACTCTTTAAATTATCCCAACTTGCTACATGAATACGCTATACCAGGTTCTTAAGAGATGTTTAGGAATAAAGAATGGCACTTCCAGCAGGATGGAGCACTTCCCCACTATTATCATGACGTAATAGCATATCTTGATAGTCACCTGCGAGGACGAAGAGGAAGTATCGTGTACTGTCCACGCTCACCGGATTTGATCCCTCCCCGTTGATTTTTCTCTTGGGGAGGATGTTAAATACAGAATTCACACCACAAAACCAGCTAAAATGAATGAGTTGAAAGCAACCATTGAAAGAAGATATGTCAACATACAAATTGAACTTATTAGGAACGTTTTCGAGTAAAGCCGTGAGAATTATCAGCTGTTCATGGACCACAATGGCCAATAATTTGAACACTTTCGATAATTATCTGGTTTCACAGTATTTTGATGACTAAAACTTTTTTCTAGTAAAAGTGTGTACTTTTATTGGGACACACTATATATATATATATATATATATATATATATATATATATATATATATATATATATAAACTTATATATATATATATATATATATATATATATATATATATATATATATAGTAAAATTAAGGGAAATGCAATGTTTACCTAACATAAGCAATGGTAAACTTCGCTTTTATTATTTTTTACATCTACATATT
>NC_136513.1:69622113-69724613 GCF_053919585.1 Euprymna scolopes | reverse complement strand
ATTCTGTATGTATGAATGTATGTGTGCATGCATGTGTTTATTTCTATCTATACGTGGGGTGGAGAGGGCTCCCATAAGCCGTGGCGAAGGCAACCTCTCTAGGAAAAGCAAATCTCTGATTTAAAAAAAAACATAAAGCGGGAGACGAGTACCCGGATTAAACTGGTCTGCAGTTTAACTTGTTGCTAGCTATCTTGCTCTTGCTTGTGAGTGGATGTCAACATTTTGAACCAAGAGAGAGAGATTTAGCTGTCATTCAAAGCTAAAACTCTGTAACATCATCTTTGTATAGATACTTCCTTAGGTATTTGTCTATAAAAAATAGTCTCGTGGCGATGGAAAAATTGTGATGCATTTAGGCTTGAAATGCTGGAAGCATGTAATAATTGATCTGCCATCATCATACGTATGTATGTATTATGTATGTATATATGTATGTATGTGTGTATGTATGTATATGCATGTTTATATATGTACATGTGTTTGCATATGTATGTATCTCTATGTGTATATGTATGTATATATGTATGTGTGTATATGTGCTTATGTGTGTTTGTATGTATATATGTGTATGTTTATAGATATGTATGTGTGTATGTGTATGTATGTGTATATATGTATGCGTGCGTGTATATATATATATATATGTATGTATTCCAATGACCGTCTTCAGTGTCATGTTTGCTTGAGCATGTGAACTCGCCGGAAGGACTAAATAAGCCATTTTCGGGCTCATGGACTTTCAGTGTCTGAGGGAGTGCCACTCGTCTAAAAATACGTTGCAATCATCATATATATATATATATATGTATTAGTGTTGGGTCGATTAATCGGAATCAGAATCGGAATCGGGAATCAGAAAAATCGGAAGATTTGGAGGTATCGGAATCGGTATCGGAATCAGAAAAATTGATGCCTATTTTCTGATGCCAAAATGATTCTTTAAGTGTCTTTTATTTTATTTGATTTTGTTTAAACCAAAATCTTCCATTGCTGGTAATAATGATAAAATAATAAATATTTATTGATTTTAAAATACCAGTAAAGCTAAAATCGATAGATCATCCTCCACAAATGTATTTTGACGTTAAGGAAAATATCTGCATGTTTAACATGTGTTTTTACAAAAAGCGAGGAAAATAACAATCTTATAGTTAAATAATTACAGATTTATAAAGAATCGGAATCGGAATCGATAATTGTATCGGAATCGGGAATTTAGCACGGAATCGGGAAAAATATTGGAATCGTCCCATCACTATATATATATATATATATATATATATATATATAAGTTAATTTAGTATACAAACAAATGGCTACACATAGGCATACATGTTTCAGCGAAAACCCAGTAAGGGAATCGCTTCGTCAGCCGAAGGACATCTCATGCCCTTGGCCTGACGAAACGATTCCCTTATGGGTTTTCGCTGAAACATGTATGCTTATGTGTAGCCATTTGTTTGTATACTAAATTAACTTATTTTGGCTCTGTCTAAACATTGAGCACTCTTTTGGTAGACACACTTAATAATTACTACCAATACAATATATATATATATATATATATATATATATATATATATATATATATATATATATATATATAATTCTTCCAATTCTGTCTCTATCTACTTATCCCATTCTGTTCCGTGTTCTTATATGTTTATTTATACATCTATCTAATTATCAATACGATTTTATTCAGTTTTACTTAATCTTTCATCTTCTCTTTACGTTGTCTCATTTTTGTTTCTTCACATTTTTCTACTCTTCGCTTTTTCATTCTTTTGGTTGTTTGTACCTTTTTTTTTATTCCGTTAATCCAACTAAATACAAGTCATCCCATGAGGATAAGAAGTCTGCTATAAAGTCGATTATTAGATATACTTGCAAGGATGGAAGGCCCAAAAGAAGAATAATGAAACAAGGGGCCAAAAATAAACATGGAAATGAAATTAGAGAAAAGTAATTGATTTTTCTTCGTGATCAAATCTCGTCTTTTCTCGAACATGACGTGTTTTGCTTCAGAAAGAAATAAGAAAATGGATCTATAATGATTTTAGGCGTTCATTTATGCTCCGGGGAAATTTTCAACTTAAAAAAACACTTCTATTGCTCCAAGATTGTCGGTCAAGGGCCAGTGGAACAATGTTAAAGGTTATGCATTCTTAACTAATAAGGTTGTCTGTAAATTTGTATAGATTTGCTTTGATGAGATTATAATAGCCATGTTTGCCTCGATTGATTCTCGGGGAGGGATAAGCCGACCAAGTATGGATTATAAAAAATATAGCAAATAACAAAAAAATGAATTTTAAAGATGAAAAGATGGAGAAAGGGGGCAAAAGGGCGTTAGTAAAATTTACATAAAAAGAACGAAAAGAGAAAGGCATCTCTATGTAAAGTCAAGTATTTGTATATATATATATATATATATATATATATATATATATATATATATATATATATATATATACAAGCAGGTCGCCTGCCGTAGTCCGGTCGTAAGATACGCTTAAATATTATATTTTAATTCATGCAGATTACGTATTTATTATTATAGAGACAATTCTCTATCAAATATGATATTGAATCTAATATATAGTAATCAGATTAAAACTAAAAATATATAAATATATGACCTGGGTGCCATCAGCTAGAATCAAAACCAAAACATACAACACTCCACCCTCATTTCTTAGCCTCTAAGATATATAAAGTCACCTACCTTCCTTTTTTCTTTTCTTTTCTTTTTGTTTTGTTGAAGATGGAACCACCCGATCGTCGAAGATAAGACTTAAGCAAGAAAACAATCACGGCTGGGCGGTCCACAAAGTTTTATAATTATATAGATGTACAGAATAAACTCTAAAATAAATCAACATTCGTTAGGAATTTTGGAACACATTTGTGAGCTATATTGAATTTAATTCAGATTCATTCAAAATGTGTAAAAAAAAAAGGTGTAAAAAAAAAAAACGCGTAGACGCATCTCGTAATAATTCAGATACTTCTGATCTTTTTTAGTATTAGACATAAGTGAATAAGTAATCCCCAAATTTCAGGGTGTGTAGTTTAAGAAATATTAATGGCATAGTCCGGATGAAACCTTCTTTTTTTTTTTTTTTTTGAAAATTCAAAGACTTCAGATTTACATTGACTTTCACCAGTATTCATTAATCAGTAATCAAGTCTAAAATTTTGGACATTTTCTAGATTTGGATCAAAATTAGAATAAGGATTCTAGACATACTGTTTAGCATAATTTTATCTTGATTTATAATTTTCTTACTGGGACAGGACAGTTCTGTTCTGAAACTTTATTTCACCTGTTCTACGACGAGTATACTTCTAGTTATAATACATATATATATATACAGCATAATCACATTGACAAACCGGTTCCCATTAGATCACCGAAATAAAGCAAGATTGAGCTTTATTAGTACCATTTGGGAATTCCGGGTGCTATTTGTGCTCTCCGCTTATCTCGGCATTGTTTCCAGTCATTCTGAACTTTTTGCCACTGGACTCAAGTAGTTCCGATTCAGAAGTGGTGGGGTTGGATTTTTGCGCAACCCTTGCCTCTCAATTACACGCGTAACCATCCTTACATCGGGTATGCATTATCTTTCTAGGCTGAACGGACGCGATTTTTAGTTAATAAAATAAAAAGAAAAAGAAGAAATGCAGAAAAAAGAAAGATAAATCGAAAAGTGAAGAAATTATAAAAGAAATAAGGAAAGATAACTATTGGTCGATTTGTTTTACGGCATATCAATTCTTTTGGAGTTATTTTCTTTTTTTTTAAATGGTAGTCACCACTTATCAAGGCCCAGAAACCAATCGGGGATAAGGGTTATTGCGTGTACAGTAATCAATGGGTTAGTGTTGTAGTATTCGTTAGCATTGGAGATTTGATAAAGTGTCATTACTTAAGGGGGCGGTTAATCAGGAATTTGTTTATGTTGGACTTGAAGACATCCAAGTTGAAGTCAGGTGGGAAACAGGCAAGCGGTTGAGAGTTTCACAGGCGTGCAGTTCTAAGAAAGAAGCTTTGTTTATGAAATCTACGTTTTGATTTAGGTACAGATAAAGATTGAGGAAAATTATTGACAGTGGCTTCAGCTAGACGGGTGTTTATCGTGAAAGATTGTCGAGGGGAGACCAGAGATTGGAGCTCAGACGAGCAATTTCCATGGAAATAACGATAAAAGAAAGATAGGCTCGCAACGTCTCTACTGTGGGAGAGAGGTTGCAGGGAAGAGAAAAGGGCATCCCCCACTAAGCTATTATTATTTAATACTAAATCACAATAACAATTCATTGTGTAGGATTTGTTGAAGCAAATTGCTCTTTTTTTCAATCACAACGATGAGTGCATAATTTTCCCCAGGAGATTATTGAACATTAGAGTTCGTTGAACGTACCATATCCTGTACATAATTTATATAAAACTGATTAACCAGTTAAGTTTTAACGTTTATAACTCTTTTCTGTCCCTTTTATGAAATTTGGCTTCTCGTCAAACGATTTTAATGGCGGCAAAACATGTAGACATATTTTGGCAGCTGTTAAATTCGGTGGTTGAGAAGAGGGATTTCACACAAATTAGATAAAAAGTGTTGCAGACGTTAAAATATTACCTTTATTAGGGTGTGTAGTCAAATAATCGAGGATGTTTCCTCTGCTCGTATTATATGTGCTATTCGTATATTGTAATTTTTTATTATTATTTTTTTTTCTAATTCTGGGATTATCTGCCCTTACATTTTTATTGAATTGTTACCGTTTTTGTATCTTTATTTGATCTACTGCGTTGTAGTATTGCTTATTCACTTAATATTGCAATAATGAAGATTAGGTAAAATAGTTCTAAACATAATTACGAAAGATGAAATTGATATTTTATGGCCAATCAGTATCCAGTCGGTGCCGATTACAACGGACTGCACAGAACTGTCTGTTGTTTTCATCATAGTTGCAGGTTCAATTTCCAGACCAGTAGAACTGAATTTTCCATACAGAATTTGCTATTGTCAATTGGTCATTCATTTAAGTACTAATGACAACCAACGTTAGTGATAGAAACCGATATGTCGATTTGATTTAAGCCGTATATATATAAATAATATGAATAAAAAAATACCTTGTGTCAGAAGTTTTGATATATATATATATATATATATATATATATATATATATATATATATATATATATATTTCAGGTAGAAACATATCCAAAAATGAAGAATAATTGAATTTCAACAAGGGTCATTGATAGTGTTCAATCAAAGAGAGCAAATTATATTTTTTATTATTCTTTATGTAAATACAGTCATATCTTGCTACGATGTGCAGACCGTTTCAATCGTAATTGATCTCATCAGGCAAGAAGATTTAAGAATTAAAAACTTGAAAAGTGGTTCAAGACTATTTTCAATTTAAGAGGAGAGAAAATATATTTCGTCATGACTGGCGTGAAGCAAGGTTAATGATCTTATGGATTTAAATTTAATTACAAAAATTAAATTTTAGTTAAAGAAGGGGGTGGAGTAAAAAGATATTTTTAGGGAAGGATTAGAGAGAGTGATATGAAGGAAAGAGTACTATAATATAAAGATATAGCGGAGGTATGAATTTACTAAGAAGGAGAAGTGGAGAAGGGAGGGGTAAAAACAGCTGACATGTAATAAACGAAGGTGTCAGGAAGACGATATTAACAAGCTACTAACGTCCGAAAGTATCCTATACCTCTATAAGGCCACCATTCGCCCATGTATGGAGTATTGTTGTCATATTTGGGCTAGTGCATCAGCCACTAGTCTCTCGCTCCTAGACAAGGTTCAAAAGAGAGTCGCCAATCTGATAGGTCCTGAACTCTCATTTAAACTTCAGCCTCTGTCCCATCGACGAAATGTTGCATCCCTCTGCCTGTTCTAAAGTACTTTAACGGTGAATGCTCTGACGAACTGCAAACACTGTAGTAGGGGAGGACAGTTAAAAACACCAACATAAAACTAGCATTTTAGTCGTGAGTAAGGTAGATATTCCTGGAAATATTTTTTTTAAATTAATTAAAATTAAATAAGAACTAAGTTATTAATTTTATGTTGATAAATAAATAAATTAAAATCAAGTAAAATATAAAATTATAAATAAGGTTAAAAGAAAAAACATTATTTTATATATATGTATATATATATATATATATATATATATATATATCCATTATAAAATCTGTTTAAATTTGAGTCAGTCTATCTTTTGACATGCTGTTATATTTTGTCTTTTAATAAGAATAATTACTTATCATTTATATTACTTTAATACGCTGTTCTAATGTATGGTTTATCAGGGGGTTTTTTTATCGTTGGAACGCCAAAATTTAAAATTTAAAATTATATTGAATTAAAAAGGGAGATAAATACAAATTTTGCAAATTTAAATAGAAATAAAAGCAAACCTTTATTGATCAAAGGGAGATAACTTCTAATTATTGTAGGGATTAACTATTTATCTATTATAATGCTTAATATATTAAAACTAACTAACGTCAATAATATTAATGATAAAATCTTAGTGATACTATGATGAATAGATAATAATAGTTATAATAATGATGATAAATAATAATAAGTTATAATAATGATAGCAATAGAAATAATACTAATAAAATAAGTAAGATACTAATATTAGTTATTAAATTATTTATTATAAAAGTTTAAAATAAGATTTAATTATCCTATGGTTAGTTTAAGTTTGTTAAATCTAAAATAACGTTTATAAATACAACCAGAAAAAATTTCGTCGTTTCGGTTTAAAAGTGTGGACATATTGCTATTGAATTTTAATATAGTCAGGGCTTCAAATCTACAAAGGGTGCAGATTTTTTCACCAGATTTATATACTTTACAAGAGCCTAATGTTTTCCATTTTGAATTAAAGGGGATATTCGTATCTTTGTGATACCAAATATACTTTGCTAGTGTTGTCTGGGTTTTTTTTAAGGATCTTTTTTTTGAAAGAGTGTTTATGTGCGGTGATTCTGTGTTTTATAAGCCCAGAAGTCGAACCAAAATATATCGCATTTTGTTTAATCGAGTTGTAATAGTTGCTTTCAGTTTGATTAACAGTGGTATTGCCATGCAAGATGTTTGGTTGCATGAGATTGTTAGATGGATTAATTGGGTGTTGCTATTCATTAATTGTGTGCTGGTGATAGTCAGTGCGTAAATATTTAAATGGTTGGTATTATTTGAATTTACATTTGGGATTTTTGATACTGTGCAGCTGTAAATTACACGTTTTACTTTGCAGGTAGCTTATAAAGGACATGTGTTTCCCTTCTGCAGTTACAAATTATGAATCGTTTTACTCAATATAGCTCTAGGATATCTATACCTATTGAGCTTATTATATATCTACAGTACAATGGGCACTGTGAAAGGCAGTAATTACTGAGGATACATTTAAGAGACTCGGCATTCCTATCCCATTGCGGTTAACCATATGAAGAAGATCAGAAGAATAGTTGGCCGAACCAACAAATATGAAGATGAGGATAACAGTCCGCAAATGAATAAATATAGTAATTACCTATCCCAAAGTATTTCAAATAATAAAAAATAATAAACATGATTATATTTATTTTTTCCTTAAGAAAAAGACACTCTGACCATGACTATTTTTATACTGGTAATGGCGGATAGCATAAGACTATTTCTGTCCCTCGACATTAAAATTCTTACTTGTTCTCTGACTACACATTTTGTTCACTTTGAAAAATTCAGTCGTCTACTAAATGAATATATTGCTAATCGTCTACAAGAGACAATCCAATATACGTTATTTAATGAGATTGTATTCGTTTTCCAATACTGTGAACATATTCTTCAATTTTGTTCAATTCTGAAAGTAAACGATCTCTTCACAGATAATGATTCGTCCATGAATTTTATATTGTTATTTATTTTTTATTGATTTTTTTTTTTGAATAGCCGCATTTATTTCCATCAGGAAAATGGGCGGAATTAGCAGATGGCATCGCGAGTTGAAAAAACTATCTCCATTATCCTCGGGTCACCGTCGTGCCTTTTCGCTGTCCAAGCGATCCCCTCTCAGCGAGGAGTCAAGCAGAAAGACAAAAGAAAAGACATCTTCTTCAACCAGCGAAGATGATTGGTCTATCTCTGAAAATTGCTGTCTGCTTTCTGGCTGGATGGATAATTGAGGTTGAATACTACAAGGCATACACCCTTACTAAATTACGCCGAAACAGATAGTAAGGTTGATAACAAATATATATGTAGGTGCTGTTACACTCACGTATGCACGCAAAAATATTTAAAAGTGCGTGCGCGTGTGTGCATATACACTCATTAGAATAGCATATATGTTCCGATTGAGTTATTTTTAACTTTAAATATAAAATTAAACGGTTTAATAAAAACAAATAATTAAAAAAATAATATATTCTCTATTATTGTTTGCATTTTTTTCACAAAGTTCAAGAATAACAATACCAGCGTTTAACATTAACAACGTTCAAGAATAACAACGTTCAACGTTAACAACGTTCAACGTTAACAACGTTCAACAATAACAACGTTCAACAATAACAACGTTTAACGTTAACAACGTTCAAGAATAACATTAACAATGTTCAACAATAACAACGTTTAACATTAACAATGTTTAAAAATGAAAACGTTCAACAATAACAACGTTTAACATTAACAACGTTCAACATTAACAACGTTCAACAATAACAACGTTTAACAATAACAATGTTTAACATTAACAACGTTCAAGAATAACATTAACAATGTTCAACAATAACAACGTTTAACATTAACAATGTTTAAAAATGAAAATGTTCAACAATAACAACGTTTAACAATAACAATGTTTAACATTAACAACGTTCAACAATAACAACGTTTAACATTAACAATGTTTTAAAATGAACCCGTTTAACAATATCAACGTTCAACATTAACAACGTTTAACATTAACAATGTTCAACAATAAAAACATTCAACATTAACAACGTTGAACAATAACAACGTTCAACAATAAGAATATTCAACAATAACAACGTCCAACAATAACAATAACAGCGGTTAACATTAACAATGTTAAACAATAACAACGTTCAACAATAACAACGTCTAACAATAAAAATAACAACGTTCAACATTAACAACGTTCAACATTAACAACGTTCAACAATAACAACATTCAACAATAACGGCGTCTAACAATAACATCGTTCAACAATAACAACGTTTAACATTAACAATCGTTGGTAGAAATCAAAATACAATAGAGATGCAGAAAAGGTATTGAAAATATATATTTTCTTGTTTTATTTTAATTGCACATTAGTAAAATGATTTGAAAACAAATAAAACTTCATTTAAGTTTACTCGGCAAAAAAAAAAAAAAAAAAAAAAAAACTCGACAAAAAAAAACAGTATATTACGAAATGATTACAAAAATTGAATTCCCGAAAACAAAATCGATTTTAAAAATTAGAAACCACAATGGATTTGAAAACTATTTAAAAAAAAAGACAACACATACAATGGGAATGGCAACGCTAAGCATAACCACAATTTTAACTAAAAAATAACGATTACTGCGTCGTTCCAGAACGAAATATTATTTGACAAAATAAATGTGAGACAGTCAACTTAGCGGATCGGAATTAATTCGAACCCCTTACTGAAAGCTAACAGACCGATTGTTAAACGTGTCTTTTCAAACTTTTAGTAGCCTTAAACATTTTTCAAAATTAAATATTCGTTTATAGAAGGTAACTCTCGTTCGATCACGTACATGAACACCTAATGCATAAAATGTTTTTCATTAAACATTTTCTACAGGTAAGGTCATATATATTTATTGCTCAAGAAAAAGTTATTTAATGTTATCTCAGCTGAAATACTCATATCGATTTATGCAGTTTCATTGTGTTCAAGGTGTATCGAAATAGCACCTGGCAGGAATAAATAAACTCTGACCGGAACAGACAAGCCGCGCATGCCCCCAAAAAAATAAAACGCGCTGTTTGAAACGGAAACACAACTGCTCCGAAAATAAGAGATGATTTGGTGCAGAAACACATTCGAATGTCAGCCGAAAAAGTCATCTCCAAATGAGAATACACCCACTGCTAAGTACACGCGTTATGGTGGGTGTGGTTGGATTGACGACAAAAATAAAATCCGAGAATGGAGGTTTATCGGTGAAGCCCAAAAATGTAATATAAACTAGCAAATTTAGATCGAGATAATATGCTGGCAAGTTCAAATGATCAACTAGTCTTTCACACTCTTCACCGCAACCGAACAACAACAATAACAACAATAACAACAACAGATCATTATAATTATGTACTCTAGGTGTCATTCTGCTGATTATAGCAGTGAAATAACAATAATTGAAAAGGAATATCTGAAACGAATGCTTCGATTAATGTAGGTAACTTTGGTTCAAGAGATGTAACTTTATATACTTTAACGCACATTGCGTAAAAATGTTATTTACCGAATGCATTTTGTCTAATTAAGTTCAGTATATTTATCGATTGACAAACATTTCTGTGACATTAGCATTATTCTATTTACTTATGTGATTCAATAATCATCCATTGTCAAACATGGACCATTAAATGGGAGACCATGGACAACTAGAATATATTATTAGAAACAAGGATACCAGCGCTTCGCGCAGGACGTTTCGGTACGCTTGAGTACCCGCTTCGCGGACACCTTTGCAGTATATGAATGTTGTAAGACAACTATTTCTTAAGGTATTTAAAAAAAATTTACTACCTCCTGAAGTGACTTAAATCCAATTATGAGCAAATAGATTATATCAAAGTTGACACTTACATTGTTACACGTAAAAATTGAACCAATTACAAAAAATCACAATGGTTAACATTTGTTTAATTGATTTAGGGGATGAGTTGGAGGAGTGTGATCTAATTCAAATTCACAAAGAACTTGGCTGGCGCCATGGTGGCGGACCCCGATATGGTGACGAACCCAAATTTGGTGTGTATCATTCCTAGGTGGGAGAATTTACGAAGAGCTGCACTAAATCCTTATTAGACCTTAACCTTAAAAAATGTTGTGCACCTAGGTGGGGTACCATCATCATCATCATCATCCCAGGTTTGGTCATGATCGGTCCAGTGGTGTGGGCTGTAAGAAAGTTGTAAACACACGCGCGTGCGTGCGCGTGAGCGCGCACACACACACACACACACACACACACACACACACACACGAACGCTAATACTTTGTATACATAGTTACCAAAACTGAGTTATTATGGTTTTGTTTTCCAAATAAGTTTCCATATATACTTTGGACACAAGATATATGCAAATATATTCATTAGTTATGGAATTGACTTATGTTTGAAACAACTTCCATTTTATTGCTCTAATCATCTTTATTAACATAAATTAATGGAACAAGTTATTCATCTCTTTCTTAACGATCTTGCATTTCTCTCACCTGCTTTCACTCTACGATGATTCAATCACACTCTTACAGATGTTAATGTTTTTTGTGAATATTTACAGAAAATGTTACTCTCTTTTTTATCTAATTACATAATATGGTCGTATGCTTTGATAACAACAACCTCGTGCCTTCTATATTATTCTGATGGGTAGTATTTGAAGTAAAAAGAGATATTACTTTTTAACTATAAATAGAGTGTCTAATATATTCCAGCTCATAGATTTCCAAATGAAACCAAAATTGAACAAATAGTGGAAGTGGTTGTGAAACAAAGGATCACAGATACATCTAGTATTTTATATACCTATAGAAATAATTGGATGTAGATATAGACGCGGCATGTGTAATTATTCATTCATTCATTCTTATTCTTATTCTTCTTCTTCTTCTTCTTATTATTATTATTATTATTATTATTATTATTATTAATAATAATAATAATAATAATAATAATAATAATAATTCATATGGCTATAGATTAATTAACCATTGCGAAATAGGACTTGTTTTAGTTGATTAAAACATATCAAATAAATAAATAGTCTATTATATTTTCAATTTACATTCATTGTAAAAACAAGATGGGGTTAAAAAAATCTTAAAATTAATTCAATGATGATCAAATAATACATACACTCTTCATGAACGGTGTCGATGCAGTTCATGTGTATAGTTTGTGCGAAAAAATATTTGTAGAATTTTCGTGGAAAAATACACCATTTATTATTTGCACAAGAGAGAGTAAATAATTGCATTGAATGGATTTACGTATTATTTTTATTTAAAAAAAAAATGAAAAGGCTAGGGATTTTTATTCTCCGAAATCAAAAGAGATTAAAGCATTCCTGTAATAACCTGAACCCTGATAATTGCTTTTTAAAGGTTGCTCTGTGTAGTTGTAAAAGGTCTACCCTCACAGGCTTTGCCATCTCTTTTTGAGAAGATGTTAGTTTATTACTAATCGATTGAGGTACCCTTACAGGGGATGCTGACGAGACTACTCAGACACTTTTTGCAGTTCAAAGTAGCCCTCCTCTTGTCACAGTTCTTGCAGTTGGAGAAAACTAAACACCTTTATGTTTATGTTTCTGCGGATTATAAAAAGTTTAAACAAAAATAGTTGATTAATATTTATGTTATCATGTTAGATTAATTTCGTTCAATTCATGAAACCCGTATCGAGTTAGACTTCGAATTCGGTTATTAACCGCGTAAAACTACTTCCTTATTATGTGTACTCTGCCTATTCTTTTTTTATCAATCAATCATGTTTTTATTTGCGTCTGAACCATACACTTCTAAATTATAACTTTTTAATAGTAACAGATTATAATTTATTTTTTATTTCACAGTTTCCTTTATTTACTAAAACTTTCCATGTTTGACATTTTTCAAAAGAATAGTGTGATTTTTCGATGTTGATTTTGTTCCTATGAAACATACTTTTATTCTTTTTTATGTATTTCAGATCGCGTTGATTATCCCGTTATTAAGTTCTTCCCCCTTTCTTTTCTTTTGTGCAAATAAAATTAATAGTTCACCTAAACAGAAGTTACGGTGTTGCAATTGTAGACGGTTTTGAAAAAAACGGCCAAAAGGTCTAAAAACAAGAGGCAATTGTTTTCCTTTGGAAACCGCCCTATTTAATGTTGAGTTTAAAAATACCCTTGTCAGCGATTGCCCTATAGGCGAATCAAAGAGAAATCTATGTTGTGTATTCTTATTTCTCTTTGAAGGCACTCTTCAACAGGATCTTTTTTCAACCATTTGGATTTTTTTGTATATACCCCAAAGCAATATACAATGTAATAAACGATACAACTGAAGCAATACATTGGTGTTATGTGATGGAATAGATTGCCTCTAGTGAATATCGCTTGAATAAAGTCATTAGTGCTGACCTGAAATGGAGCACTTTCATCAAATTCGTTGCCAAGTTCGCCAGAGAAATAGTTGATCGTTCTACCACTCTATAAGGCATCTCACTCTGGATGCAACTACGTTCTAAGATAAAGTACAATTGCCACATCTGAGGAGGAGTTTCTCAGAGTCACCTTTCCTGCCTAGCCAAAGTACGAAACCGATTTTGAAATCTAGTGAGACATGTTTTTTTCTTCTCTCTACTACAGAAGAAACGTTGCGAGCTTATCTCTACTTCATTAAGTTAAATACTGCCGCTCCACTGCCGCCTCCCCCTCACGTAAAACATTCACAACAAACACTCGCCTAGCTACAATCGCCATCAGTAATGCCTGACTAAAACTAAACGGAAATTCTAAAAGCTTTTTTCCTAGAACTGCTCGTCTGTAAAACACCATACAGCGGACTGCTTCCCAGCTAACTATAACATGGTCGTTTTCAAGTCCAACGTAAACAAGTTCTTGTTATGCTGTCCTCTTAAATAATTAACTTTTAACTCAATTTTCACCATCACCGATCATCACGGTGTTGTCTCACCTGGTACTCATAAACCTTGAGTGGCCTTAATAAGACGTGACTCTACAGTATAAAAATATATAAAAACGATAGCAGATTTATCTCCGTTGTATTAAACCAGAAGCCGGCAATGACTGTGAGATGTATTTGTTTTTTAATCAAAAACACGAATAATCCTGATTAAAAGAGATTTACTAAATATCAGTATTATCTAATCTTAATGGAATTTTTAGTATTTAAATTAATGAATTAATATTAAGATTAAAAAAACATAAATTTAGACCACTTCGTACACTGTCTTTCGCTTTAAAGGCGAAATAGATTTCATCATACACTAGCTGGGATACCTGGCGTTACCCAAGCGTAGAGAAGTGTGAGGGTGGTAAAATAACAGTCCAG
Organism: Euprymna scolopes; assembly: GCF_053919585.1. Lineage (NCBI taxonomy): Eukaryota > Metazoa > Mollusca > Cephalopoda > Sepiida > Sepiolidae > Euprymna > Euprymna scolopes. The sequence continues at coordinate 69,710,232 of NC_136513.1, read as the reverse complement.
GTAAGTCCAGGTGGAGAGAGGTGTAAAAAAAATGGTGGTAGCGGAGGGGGAGGGCAAAACAACAGTAGGCAGTCAGAGTGAAGAGAGGTGTTTTTAAAAAAAAGTGATAGTAGGCAGGGAGGCTCGACCCCATGACGCAAAGGCGGAAAAGAAAGTGAAAGAAAATCTGACATCTTAGCGATGCTCCATGATGCGACCGGAAGTTCAAAAGGTTGAAATTAAGCGAAGTCAATCCAACCGATACGATGACTTGCAAAAATGGCGACGAAAAAAAACTACTTCTCCTTGTAGAAAACTGTCCAGTTTAGGCTGAAAGAATTAATATATTTGGCCAATTCGATATTTGTCGTTCGAAAGGGTCGAACTTATCTTTACATGTATTTATTATTAATAAATATTTTATCTTAACATGTATTATTATTAATAAATATTTTATCTTAACATGTATTTTTATTAATAAATAATTTATCTTAACATGTATTTTTATTAATAAATATTTTACCTTAACATGTATTTTTATTAATAAATAATTTATCTTAACATGTATTTTTTATTAATAAATAATTTATCTTAACATGTATTTTTTATTAATAAATAATTTATCTTAACATGTATTTTTATTAATAAATAATTTATCTTAACATATATTTTTATTAATAAATAATTTATCTTAACATGTATTTTTATTAATAAATATTTTATCTTAACATGTATTTTTATTAATAAATACTTTATCTTAACATGTATTTTTATTAATAAATATTTTATCTTAACATGTATTTTTTATTAATAAATACTTTATCTTAACATGTATTTTTTATTAATAAAAAATTTATCTTAACATGTATTTTTTATTAATAAAAAATTTATCTTAACATGTATTTTTTATTAATAAATAATTTATCTTAACGTGTATTTTTTAATAATAAATACTGAAAAACCTTAAAGATCTGATAAATTTCTTATTTTTTCGATCATTTTTATTCATTTTTTAGTTTATAAAAAATTCACTATAAGTTTCATTGCTTGGCCCTGTTATTAAACATGTTGAACATGCCTTATAAAACTTGGAAAAAGTATAAATAACCTTACTCATTTTGTTCATTCATGGGCCGAATCTTCCAACCACTGTTCTTTTTACATTTCTTGTATTAAAAGCATCTTTTTGCAGAATCGTTTCTCTAAAAGTTAATATATTGTCAACACATGCTGTGCTTACCTGATGTTGCTTGGGTGAGGACATATTGCCAGTGAAAGGTCAACAAAAATAATTGAAATTTTTTAAGGTATTTAAAAATTCAGTTTAATATTTCTTTTATTTTATTTTTATTAGAATAAATATTCAATTAATGATTAAAAAAATACGATATCTCCCATTATTTTTAAACTTAAAATAAATATTAACCATATTTTTAAACTTAAAATAAATATTAACCATAAATTAATAAATATTCCCAAAATTTTAGATTGTTTGGAGTATTTAAAGAAGCTTTAATGGTATTTTCTGGTTACATTTCCTTTTAGATTTCTATTAAATTTGATCCATTATTACGAGGGGCGTGCAATAAGTAATGCCCCTGACCCACTTCCAGTTGTCTGATCTAGCTGAAATTTTGCATATGCAACGATTTATATCTCTACTGGTTATGTGGTAAATTACAGCTCTGAACTAATCAAGATTTCTGTTTTACAAGTGTTTGAACTGAGTCAGGTGTGAAATGGAGCCTGTTCAATGTCGAGCAATGGTCCGGTTTTTGTATTTGAAAGGACGCACACCACAGGAGACTTTTGATGAAAGAAACTCATGGTGATAATGTCCCATCATATGACCTTGTAAAACGCTGGCATTGTGAATTCAAACATGGCCGGAAGTCTGTGGAAACAGCTCCCAGACCTGGTTGCCCCCCTTCTGCCATTGATGAGGCATCTGTCCGTCAAGTTGAGGCTGCTATTTTGGAAGATCGCCAAATAGCCCAAGATGTCAAGATTAGTACAGGGTCTGTGGAAACTATCATTCATCACCATTTGCATATGCATAAGGTGTCTGCCAGATGGATTCCCAGGTTGCTCACACCATTCCAGAAGAGAGAACGCGTCGACTGCTCGAGGATGAATTTGGAGATGTGCCAGGAAGATGAGTCAAAGTTTTTCCAAAGACTGATTACACAGGATTAAACCTGGGTCCATCACTATGATCCAGAGACCAAAGCCCAGTCAATGCAGTGGAAGCACTTGGACTCATCACTTCCAAAGAAGGCAAGGTCATGCTCACAGTCTTCTGGGACCAGGACGGAGTAGTGGTGACAGATTTCCTGGCAAAGGGTACCACAATTACAGAAGCCTATTATGCTTCACTTTTGAGGAAATAAGGGGAAGCTATCAAAATCAAGAGGCGGGGCAAGATCAGCAAAGGTATCCTACTCCTATAGGACAACGCTCCGGTCCACAACTCGCATGTCGCCAGATCAGAAGCACAGGAGTGTGGTTATGAAATCCTCCCCCATCCTCGATACTATCCTAACCTTGCACCCTCTGACTTTCACCTCTTCCCAGCCATGAAGTTGTTTTTGAAAGGAAAGCGTTTCCCAGATGATGCAGCCTTGATTTCTGTAGTCACGTCGTGATTGGAAGACCAACCTGGGATGTTCTACAAAAACGGTCTCCAGAGCTGCATCAAACGATGGGAGAAATGCATAACTCTGGGTGGTTCCTATTAAGAAAAAGACTAATAACTGTGCCAAGTTTTGTTGCTCTACTGCTATGGGAAGTGGGTAAGGGGCATTGCTTATTGCACGCCCCTCGTATTAGACATCAATTAAGCAAAATTTTCTGAATTTCAATTTCCTCTAACAATCTTTTGTTTTTTAGACATTTTCAAGAATCCAGATCATGTAATGGATTTTGATTAAAATTGGAATATGAATTCTAGACATAACATTTAGCATCATTATATTTTTATTTTAATCTTCGTAAGTGGACATAAAAGTGGTGCAAAACTGTCAAATTCAGAAAAGCAATTTTATCCGTCCTATTACGGATATTCTTCTCGTATTTCAATGTAATACATCCATCAAATAGCAACTTTGTTTCATTGACATTGGATATTAAATATTACATACGTATTACATAATACAGAAATGGTTGATTCGCTATTTAAAATTTGTTATATAAATTTTTTTCAATCTAATGTTTACGGCTGTTTTGACGAAACAAAAACTATGTTCGCTTTTCGCGTTTAAATGTTAAATTATATTTGCAGAAATTTGGAATTTTATATATTTTTCTGTGTGTGTTTTGATTTTTGGAAAAACAGTTAAAACAGAAATGAAATCCCTTTTTTCATTTGTTTTTCTTTTAATCTGCTTTTAATGTTGCTCTGGTTTCCTGCCATATTGTGGTTTCCCTGTGTACGCCTGCGCAACACGACCCACACCAGATGCAATTGCTACCGAGTAACATTTGAATACTTTCAGCTGGCCACATCAAAAGACGTTTCTTTTTCACTGTATAGACAACGAGAGGAAGAGTTTCGTGTCATGTTTTATTGAAGGATATTCCTTTTTCTCTTCTCGCTTTCAAATCTACCATGGATTATTACTATCTATAGTCATGCAGTTTTGTCGATATCTCTCAAAATGCATAAATACATAACTAGATATAATGACAAAGATATCTACCTACATACCACATTTCCATCTCTATTTATAAAACCAATGTACATCATTTGTTAAAAAATGCTTCACTAGTTTTCGTACTAACATCCATATAAAAATCATAGAATTACGTTAGTAATCTATTTTTTTACATATCAATTAATGCTATCATTTTTACTGCCCTAAAGAAAAACACTTACTGTTGATAATATTTAGAGCAGAGAATTTCTTACCGAATACATTTCAGCTAGTGAGGTTGACTTACTTGCTATTTGCTTTTCAATTTGAGTCTTTCTACAGAAACGTGATTTTTACAAATATCACGGAAATTCTGAAAATGGACACCATCAAATAAAAAAACGTTAAAGCAATGATAATAAATTACACATTGGTCTTTATTATATATTGGAGGAGTATAATATTAATAGTATTAGCAATAGCATATTAATGACAATAATTTATGCCGATATTCCTCAGATGAAATATCATTATGATAATACGACAACTACAAAAAAGGCCATCTTTTAGCTTTTGAACGATGCAAAAACTTGGAAGATCAAAGTCACTTTTCTACAAGTTTTGATTGTTATTTTATCGCTCATTTTCATCAAACATGGATGCCTTTGGGGTGAGGCACGAGAACCACAAGAGGAGCGGACTCAAACAGTCCAACAGTAATAACAAACACATTCTTACTAATTACAAAACTGGGTAAGTTAGAAAGTGTTGTACGCTAGGCAAACCCATGAACACTTAATTATAACCAATTGACAAGAGTTATAGATGACAAACGTTGAAGAAGTGGCGACGTACATTGCTAAACCTAACCCCACCAACTGTTGTGGTGTTAAATTACTTTAAAATAAACATCACAGATGCTTGACACGTTCAAACTTCTGAATCCACGACTGTTTTAACAACACTGTTTTAATGTAGAATTCCGACTCAATTTTATTCAGTAACTTTCGTTTCTCTCTATTTTATCTATTTTATGAAAATCGCTTGAGACAAAGCAAGAAGCCACTTTATGTAAGGAGCTAACAAGAACGAAAGGTGATTATTGCAAAGACAGTAGATGCCGATTGACTTTATTATTTAAAAGACCAAGACTGTATGTAGAAGGAAAACAGTGAGCAGGAAAATAATTCCACAACCTTTTAGTCCTTGGAAATAAGCTACTTGAATAGAAAGCTGTATTATAATGAGATATTAAAGCAACGAATTGATAGAGACCTTTAGACCAATGAGTCAAATAAAATAAAACAAAGGAAGCAGAGAATAGATCATAATAGTATTTGTAGAAAAGACTGAGATTAGCAACATCACGTCTGCGAGAGAAACTTTGTAATGAAGAAGAAAGAGTGAGGCTAATCAAATTACAGATACGTTTTTGCAATTTATCAGGAACTCTCAAATGGGACACAGATTCAAAATCCCAAATATGACAACAATACTCAATACATGGTCTGATAGCAGATTTGGAGCAATAGAGAATAACCTCAAATGCGGGAAAGTGTCAAGAGCGATAGATATGACCGATTTTATGAGAATCAGAAAGAGCAATGGATTTAATATTTGAACTGCAAGAAAGATTTGGTGAAAAAAAAGACGAGAACTTTTAGAGTTGATTTCTCTTTTCTTTTAGCTTTAATATTCCAGAAGCGATATTTCTGACAAAGGAGAAAGAACTGCTGTTAGCTGAATTGAGATGATCGTATGTGAAGATTTGTCATCCTCTCACAGCATTCATGATTATTCGACTGTTAACCTTTCATTTGAATTCTTCAAAACTGCCGCCCTTATTCATAAGTGGAAATTCATCGTGAACCTTTCTTGTTAGTCTGCATTGTTTTCAATTCATTCGTTTGATTTCTTCTTTTATATACATTTGCTCATTTCTTTCAATAAGCCGGATGAGAACACATTCACTTCAAAATTTATACTCTCTTCAAATCGTTTTTATATATGTTTGTCGATCAACACATAACTTAACCCAGGAATAACCTGATCTTACCCGCCATCGTGTTATTTTTTATACTACGTGTCGAGGATATGTCCACAATAATCATCCGTCAATCTTAGCAATATGGGGTGGTGTTTTTATTTTTCTGCAGAACTACGTAGGAGTATTAGTGTATGATATACGGTCCTGCGTATTCATAAAAAAGCCCATCTTTCCAGACTTTACCTTTTCTCTTTACGAAATGAAATAATTGGTTTTATTGCTAATCTCCTGGGATGCTCCTACTAATGCAAACGGGGTTTCTCAGGTATTTATTATAGACCATGTTGAGCGCTGCTTTTCAATTTCAACTGTCTGATTTGTGTTACATTTTCCTGCAATGACGGTGAGGAAAATAATAATAACCCGGTTCATAACACTCATGAAACGCAACTTTTTTTAATGGTACTAAAGATGCTGGACCTGTTTAGTCTTTTTTTTTCTTTAAGTAGTACTTAAGATTGGAGAGTATATAAAATTGTCGTTATTTTTTCATTTGTTTTTAGAAAAGTTCAACTTATCTTAGAACCACAAACAGTGACGTCATGTGAAAGTAATCATTCTGAGTGCAGATCTGTTAAATGTAACCATATTATTTTAGAACCTTTTAAAATAGAAATCAATTACCCTAACAGAAAAGTTTGGAACCACTTGTGAAAATTTAATCAAGATGTAATAGAACGAAATACTTTATAAAAATCCATCACACCATTTTGATTCTAGAAAATGTCTATAACTTAAGGCTCAATATTAAGAGACATTTCAAAAGAACTTGACCCGGAATGGTAGTACCTGTTAGGGTCCCAACTATGGCTTAAATAGAAACAGATTTTAAAAAAAACAAAAACAAAATATTCTATTAAAACCTTTTTCTTCAAAATTACTGGATTTGGCATTAAGTAACCTGAAAAGGGTTGATACGCCGTAAAACAAAAACAACCAAAGAGAATCTTGATTAATAGATGTCTATTAACTATGGATCAAATTTAATGAAAATCTAAAATATTTTATTTTAAAATAGGGGTGCATAAAATTGTGGCCCCTTTAAAACTTGTTAAAATAATCAAAATAAACTGGAATGTAGAGAAGATTTATCACGTGATCTCTAATAGATATTGTTTAAATTTGATGACAAATCTAAAACATCTGAGTTTTGATGAATGACTCCCACTCATTTCTTCGTGTACATAAAACTATATCAAACTAATTATGCTCCATATGTACTCCGAAATTTGTAATGTTGATTAATTTATTTAGGAATAAATTTTTATATTAAACATGGATGCCTTTGGGATGAGACGTGAGAGCCACAAGAGAAACAGTCCAACAAACACATTCTTACTAGTTAAGTACAAAACTTGGTGAGTTAGAAAGTGCTGTACGCTAGACAAACCCATGAACACTTAATTATAGCCAATTGACAAGAGTTCTAGATGACAAACGTTGAAGGAGTGGCGACATACATTGCTAAACTTAACCCCATGAACTGTTGTTGTGTTAAATTACTGTAAAATAAACATCATAGATGCTTGACATGTTCAAACTTTTGGATCCATGGGGCAGTAACGACTTTTGTGCGATTGTTTTAATAACACTGTTTTAATGTAGAATTCCCACTCACTTTTATTCAGTAACTTTCGTTTTTCTATTTTGCCTTTTTTATGGAAATCGCTCGAAACAAGGCACGAAGCCACTTGATGCTAACAATAATGATTAGCTAACAAGCACGAAAACTGATTATTGCAAAGACAGGAGATATCTTGAAAAAAACAAGGCTATAGATAGAAGGAAACAGTGAGGTTGGAGAAAGTTCTACAACCTTGAAGACTTTGGAAAGAAGCGACTGGAATAGGAAGCTTCCATTCTCAATGCACTTTTGCCAGAGATTCAATGACGCATGTCAGCTTCTGACGCACGTTCATGACAAAGAGTTGAAACGTCAGGTCATAAATGCATGAATTCACTAATCTATTCGGACGGGATAAAAAAATGAAAGGTATTACTTTGGAAAGCTCCTCGTATATTAAGTATTATTTATATATCTATAGACAAGTTTATATCGTCTTTTGAAGCCTCGTCATAAAAGGATTTAAAATTTTGTCTTCAAACCAATATATATATATATATATATATATATATATATATATATATTGTTTGAAGACAAAATTTTAAATCTATTCTGAAGAGGCTTCAAAAGACGATATATATATATATATATATATATATATATATATATATATAGAGAGAGAGAGAGAGAGAGAGAGAGAGAGAGAGAGAGGGGGGAGAGAGAGTATAATAGACAGGGTCTAAATGAGCAAAGTTTCAGTATTGCAGTTATGATAAGCTCAATAGGTGTAATTACCAAGAGCTATAAAAGGTAGGAGATTAATAATTGTGAAATTATCAATCAAGTTTTCATAGGAGGAAACCTAACAAAATCATGTTTTTATATGTACGATCGTTTCAGAAACGATATCCTTTTATTCATTCGATATTTACAAATTAAACCATTGAGAAATAAGTAAAATATTTCTGGATGTCGTCTCTTCATCAGCATAAATGGGGGTACGGGGGAATTAAAGACAGTAAATTTTAACCAACTTGTCGAAGTAAATATAGTTTGTGAACCTTCGGTCTGAGGATACTCGTTTTACTGATAAATTATTGACAAAGACTTCTCGTTTGCAATTCTCGAGGTTTCCGCTATGTTGGAAAATAAGCGCTTTGTTGTGGAGAGAATTTAGCTTGAAGTCGCTTGATTTGTAGCCTTTTTTTTCATCCGAAAAACGATAGTTAATACGGTAACGATGAAAGCTGAAGGGCTAAATAACAACTATGACTGGAACGCTGAATGTTTTAGTTTGGATTCCAACTGATGGCGCACATTTTCTTACTTTTTTATTCATTATTATTTTATTCATTATTATATATATATTTGATATAATAATCAATGGAGAATATGCTCTATAATAATAAATACGAAATCTGCAATACTGAAATAATCAAATAATACAGAAAGGGTTGATATGTCGTAAAGTAGACAAACCCAACCAGACCACAACATGCCAAATCCAAAGCAAAACAAATTTGATGAAAACTGAAAATAACACGAGAAAAAATGGAGAAAATACTTGAAATGTATGAAGGTAATTTGATATCCTATTTACACGTGTGACATGATCTCTCGACATTGTGGAGTTTTAAAACGTAATCGATCCTGCATTTTTGGCCTCATGATTGTCATTTGGTATATTCCTGCGATTAGAAAGGACAATTATTTTGCTATATCCGATTTTATTGCCACGAAGGTTTACTCACATCTGACCTTTTCAAAGAGCAATCCAGTCAACGTGTTTATAATCTTATACGATTTGTTTATTATCTAAAACTTCCGACAATTATTTTTGACACTTTCCAACCAATTCTCCTGAACACTTGACTTTTATTTTTTTATCATCAACTTTGCCTCCTCCCTCTAAATGATTCTGAATTTGAAAGTTTTTATTTAGCCTTTAAGTTCATTTGCCATTTATTTAATCATTCATATTTAGAAATTGCTGTCTGGGTATTCAAATTTAGAAATTGTTGACGCAATTCATAACAAAACCTCACTTTTGAAATAGATTAGCAAAATATACGGAAATATTTTTGTGCGCACAAATGGTATTTACTATAATTGGGCATCTTTTTATGTGAAAAATTACTGAAGAGAATTGCACGAGATTTACTATAAAACAGGTTTCATATGTGTTGGATGTCATGCAAAAAGGGGAAGGGAGTTAACTCTACACTTACTTCTATTGCTAATACTAAATCAATAAGATTAGCAACACATTATAGAATGATAAATCCTTCACGTGTCTGAGCAGGTCGTGACCAGGGTGTGGATGGAGTAAAATATTACTGCTACAACAAACGTTACTACTACATGCAATAACTATTACGTACTACAACTAATGAAAACATCTAGACATGGCTAAGAAAAAGACACTTGAATAGAGAAATGAAACTACTACCGACAGATTAGAACAAACTACATTAAAACTAAAATATATAAGACCCAGGAAGGTAAACTCTGTGGATAATAAGGCTAAACGGCAAATCGCATGTAAGGGAATGCAGCAAACTAGCCCAAAAAGAATACAAGAACAGACACGACTGAATGGGGAAAGTAGTACGCTGAGAACTATGCAAACAACTGTATTTTGAACATGAAGAAAAATGGTACAGACACAGACAAGAAACAGTAATAGTAAATGAACCCCACAGAATCCTCTGGAGTATGGAGTGATAAACAAATAAAGTCATCCAAGCAAGGTGACAGGACATCGTAATAATTAGCAAAAATAGTAGAAACTGTCGTATTGTAGACTTTGTTATCCCGTCAGACTAATGCCAGAGAACTGAATAAAAAGATAATGCCTGTTATTGTAGGAACATTATGAAAAACCTAAAAAAACAAAAAAGATTAGGAGAAATTGGAATTAAAGGGAAGACTAGGGCTATCAATGATAAAAACATTTCAAATCTTAAGAAAAATCATCGAATGCGGCAACCAACCCATATAAACTACAAATATAAAGTAGCGACAGAAATAAAATAAAATGACAGAAGAAACATTGCATGAATCCAAGGGAACTGAAACTGAAACACAGTTTATAAATTGTCTCTTTTATCAAAAAAGGCGTCAGTCCCGGCTGATACCATACCGAATCGCTGTGAAAGACCAGGAGGGATGAAAACCGAGGAGAGAGAGCACTAACCAAACCTAACCTAGAAGACTACTGAGATCTTGAGGAGGCATATTGCCCCTCAAATCCCAGTATAGACTAATGGTTGCCAGTAAGAAAATCAATGGTAAGAGGTTGTTGCGATAACACAAAGTAATTTCATAGGTTATCGAAATAAGTGGAAATTAGTGGAAATCTGGAGAGGCACTAAGATTCCAGAGAACATCACCGGTTACTATCAGATGTTAACTGGTATTAGAAACCCTAGTAAGTACGAATAATAATAATAATGAAGTTACAATTCTATTATTTAAGATGATTGTACTACTAGTAGTAAAATAATCTTAAATAATATAATAGCACGATTATATTTAAATAATATAATTGCACGATTATATTTAAATAATATAATAGCACGATTATATTTAAATAATATAATTGCACGATTATATTTAAATAATATAATAGCACGATTATATTAAAATTTTAATTTTCATAAGTGAACATGGACGTGATGTAAAAGATAACAAAATACCAACATTTTATGCACGATATGAAAAAAAAAACTGGACTCTAAAGAAAGATTGCTATCGCTCCAGTAATTATAGGAAAAACCCGACTCATAATAAAGAATTTCAAAAACTACCTGCAAAATATACCGGTGAACCAAGTGCAAGAGAGATTCAAACAATTGCAGTTAAAGAGAAAGTCAGAATCTTAGAAAGATATCTCTGTATATTGTATAATATAGCGGTTGAAGGTTTGGCAACCGATACCCCGAACCCCAGCTTCAACAAACTAATGAATAAAAAATGCAAAACTGTCATGATTATTGAGGACGAATATTCTTCTAGTCTCTCTCTCTCTCTCTCTCTCTCTCTCTCTCTTTCTCTCTCTCTCTCTCTCTCTCACACACACACTCTAGCTCTTTATATTTTTATATATATGTATATGTATATATGTGTACATATATGTATATACATATGGGGGTGTGAGTGAAAAACAGAGAGCGTGCATGCTTTTCTGTCTCCTCTCTTTCTCTCTCTCTCTCTCTCTCTCTTTCTCTTATTCTCTCTATTTGTGCTTGTGATCATTTTATTCTTTATTTCCTTTAATCACCATTCTCTACTTTTTTAATTTCTTTTATTTTATCGCTTTCCATCAACATTGTCCATTCTTTTCAAATCCCAGTTACCATTCGAGTATTATTCTTTTTCTTCTATAAACAAACATATCATCCCTCCCAAAAGTCTTCCCTTTTGTGAGTATTTGTAGCAGAACTTCTTTCCTTTGCTAAAAACGGACAATACGAATATCTGACTACGTTTCTCGACAAGTGTTTATTAAAATGGCATCAAAAGAGTCGTGATAGCATCGAGATAGAAGCGCGAAAATCTTTGCATTTCTTGTCCCTCGTTGCCATTCCCATAACATTGCGATGTTTATTTGGTTTATCGCTATGAAAGGTTACAGCAATCAACAACAGAAGAATCTTCTTTCTTCTTTCAAGACTGAAAGAGACATACTCATCAAATCTGAAGGCGCAGATAACGCACGAGTTTATGCGAGCTTCGCGATTGCAAAACGAACTCACTTTTATGTTTGTCGTTGTTTCAAAGAAGCGACAGATAATTGCTAGAGATAGAAAAAACTATGTTAAGAAAAGAAACTAAAGTGTAAGAAAACTGATAAAGAAATGAGAAAAATTTTTTAAAGGTGACAGAAAATAGGAAAAAGGCTGCTAGAAAATTGATAACGAACGAAAATGTATGGTAAAAAACTGATAAAGAAATGAGAAAAATTTTTTAAAGGTGACAGAAAATAGGAAAAAGGCTGCTAGAAAATTGATAACGAACGAAAATGTATGGTAAAAAACTGATAAAGAAATGAGAAAAATATTTTAAAGGTGACAGAAAATAGGAAAAAGGCTGCTAGAAAATTGATAACGAACGAAAATGTATGGTAAAAACTGATAAAGAAATGAGAAAAATTTTTTAAAGGTGACAGAAAATAGGAAAAAGGCTGCTAGAAAATTGATAACGAACGAAAATGTATGGTAAAAACTGATAAAGAAATGAGAAAAATTTTTTAAAGGTGACAGAAAATAGGAAAAAGGCTGTTAGAAAATTGATAACGAACGAAAATGTATGGTAAAAACTGATAAAGAAATGAGAAAAATTTTTTAAAGGTGACAGAAAATAGGAAAAAGGCTGTTAGAAAATTGATAACGAACGAAAATGTATGGTAAAAACTGATAAAGAAATGCAAATGCATGTTAAATGATAGAGAAAGGAAAACGTGTATGTTTGAAAATTGATAGTGAATAAAGTATGAGGGAAAATGAAACTATTTTATCCAATTAAAAAAGGAACAGGCATGTTAGAAAATTAACAGAAAATATGGGAGGATAGAGAAATGGAAAAGCATTTTTAAAATGACAGCAAAAGTTTAAGTTAATAAATTGACAGAAAAAATGTATGATAGAAAAAAATGTATGATAGAAAAAAATGTATGATAGAAAATTTCTAGAGAACAAAAACATGAAAGATTGATAGAGAAAATGTGATTGATAGAGAAAATGTGTTAGAAAGTTGATACAAAATGAAAACAAAAATGTTAGGATATGTTATAAAATTTACAAAAAAAAATAGGAAAAGCATGTTAGAGAATTTATAGAAAATTGATAAAAAATAACGTATCAGAAATTTGCTGAAGAAAGAACAAAATATGATAGTAACTAAGAGAGTAAAAAAACGTGTTGATAAATGTTGATAAATCAAACAACATAGTATTGTGAAATAAAGAGATGAATCAGTTATTTGACAAAAATAGCAAAATATGAAACAATGTAAACGAGCGCGGACGCACGTATGACATCAGCAGTAACTCTATGAAAATGATCGAGCCGTATGGCATGTGACGTCACAGCGATGGAGAAGGAAAGAAAAAGATTATAAAATCGTGACCGAGAAGCACAAAGACACACGTGGCCCGAGAGTGTCAGGAAAAGGCACGTTTAAACATGGTCAGACAAATATAGAGTGTTCGACACGGCAGGGTCTTGTTATGCACGTTTGAGTAAGAGAAGACTTTTGAACGACAGACTGGATATTGACTGTTGTTTCACTGAAAAAAGAGAGTCCAATTGCTTTCTTGTCTTTGCTTCCTTGCGATTGTCTGCACGAGTGTGGACATGTAAAGACTACGTTACAACAAGCCATGTAACGAGATAAGTAGAAGATATTTACATCACCATGCAACAAGCCATGTAACGAGATAAGTAGAAGATATTTACATCACCATACAACAAGCCATGTAACGAGATAAGTAGAAGATATTTACATCACCATACAACAAGCCATGTAACGAGATAAGTAGAAGATATTTACATCACCATACAACAAGCCATGTAACGAGATAAGTAGAAGATATTTACATCACCATACAACAAGCCATGTAACGAGATAAGTAGAAGATATTTACATCACCATGCAACAAGCCATGTAACGAGATAAGTAGAAGATATTTACATCACCATGCAACAAGCCATGTAACGAGATAAGTAGAAGATATTTACATCACCATACAACAAGCCATGTAACGAGATAAGTAGAAGATATTTACATCACCATACAACAAGCCATGTAACGAGATAAGTAGAAGATATTTACATCACCATACAACAAGCCATGTAACGAGATAAGTAGAAGATATTTACATCACCATACAACAAGCCATGTAACGAGATAAGTAGAAGATATTTACATCACCATGCAACAAGCCATGTAACGAGATAAGTAGAAGATATTTACATCACCATGCAACAAGCCATGTAACGAGATAAGTAGAAGATATTTACATCACCATACAACAAGCCATGTAACGAGATAAGTAGAAGATATTTACATCACCATACAACAAGCCATGTAACGAGATAAGTAGAAGATATTTACATCACCATACAACAAGCCATGTAACGAGATAAGTAGAAGATATTTACATCGCCATACAACAAGCCATGTAACGAGATAAGTAGAAGATATTTACATCACCATACAACAAGCCATGTAACGAGATAAGTAGAAGATATTTACATCACCATACAACAAGCCATGTAACGAGATAAGTAGAAGATATTTACATCACCATACAACAAGCCATGTAACGAGATAAGTAGAAGATATTTACATCACCATACAACAAGCCATGTAACGAGATAAGTAGAAGATATTTACATCACCATGCAGTCATGATGTTTGCCAAAGGCTGCTTCAAACTTGGGTTTGCTTGTTTACGTCCCAAATTTCTCTATCACGTTGTTCTATGGAGCAAAAAGAAGGACAGAAAATGATGCCTTTCTTCTATTGAACTGTAAATGAGAATGGTGCATCTTATGCTGGTGTATCTTAGTTATGTATGTGAAGATCACATAGGAAGATATATGTTAAATGTATTTAGTCATCATCATGAATATAAGAAAAGAATGTCATCGCAGAGAAAACATTTACATTTATTGAGCATTACAATAATGTGAAAGATATTTTGAGTAAATAATTAGAAAAGTTAAAAGTTCTTGCGTTTATAGAATGGGGGAAAGGTATAAGTGTTAGAAATATATGTTTGTTTAAAGTTCTCTTTTGTATATATGTGTTTATATGTTTGAGTGAAGCTGTAATTATATGGAGAACCTAAATACTTAGATATTTTCAGCTTGGCACAATTTGTGTTTCAAAGATTTCAGATCGGTATATACTAGTGGAGGATCCGTTCTCGCAAATCAGTCCGACAGCGACTAGGCCAACGGTTGCTTTTATATCGTATGTCCTTCCTAGGCTTTGCCTTACCTCTTTTGAGAAGGTGATAGTTTATCGCTTATTGCCTGAGATGCCCGACCTGGAAATGTTGACGGGGTACCTCAGGCAACATTTAAGAGATTAACATGTACAAATCCTAGGGATCTGGCTTGTTCTCCTCACCTCCCTGCCTTCTGTCATATCTTCTTTCGGTGTGGAGGAAGCAGATACTAAGTAACTTGATTGACTACTCGTTGTTGTTGCCAATATGCAGTCGAGGAGCGCAGCTGTGTTGAATAAAGATATAAGATCTTTGGTTGTCGAGTTCGCTGTTTTCACTTGAAAAATTAGGCTTGTCAAAAATGATATGTTTCAACTAGATGGAATCTCTTTCATTGGTTGAAAAATTCAGAGTTCGCGTCTTGAAGGTTTTTTAAGGCACAGACGTACAGACGTTAGTTTACTGCAACCAATTCTCTTTAGTACAGAAAAGAGTAAGTGGTTCAAAGAAACGAAGATGAAACGATAAGCCAAACGAACAAAGAAAGAAAATAGCTTACACAAGTTAGTATCTTTTTTTTTTTATATCCGCTCGTCTTGTATATCTTTCTTTTAATCTACCACGTCTTAATATTAAAAGTTAAAATAAAGAAATAATTGATAAATAGTTTCTCAGGAATATGGGTTTCCCATCTTTAATGACGATTACCGATTTGGAATGTATTTAGTGAGCTCTATTTCTAATAAGGGATTCGTTTCCTGGCTATTATAACATTTTACGTGTTGATTCATCGTAGACGAATACGTCAAATAATGTCCGCAATTCAAAATATTGGATTAAATATCAGACTGACTGTTGTATGAGAAATAATCGAATGTTTGACCTCAATTTACAAAGATAACGTAAATTGTGGGTGGATAATAGCAGTTATTTGTTAAGCTGCAATTTCCCTAACTTTTATCCTCCTGCCACGAACAGATGTTATGATTGCTGCAGAGGGTTGCCGATTTCTATAACAATCCGATCGCAACCGGATTTCATTGTTCAAGAGATTCGCAATAGCCTCAGCATGTTTAACTCAGTTTGAGAACGTCGGTGTAACCTTGTAACCTCCAGGCAATCAACCTGAAGTCTGACTTCCGGCCGCTTGGCTAATAAACAGACTCAACCGTCCTATACGTAAGATTTCGGTTAAGAGAAAGAAAGAGAACACAACTGCAGCAAAGTTAATGAAACATAAATTTTAGATCTTTTATTTTTCAGGGATAACTAGCAGGGTTCTTAGATTACATTTGCATGGACATGAAAGGTTGGCGCCATTTTGAAGATTTCTATAGCGATTATCTGATTAAACTTGCCGAACCAGAACGAAGATAAGACAATAAAGCCGCCATTTTGGGCGAATTTTAACCCCATTAATCAGATTATTTCAAAGAATAGAGTGTCTCATGTCTCTGATGCACTCTGAAGCGAACACTGACTGATTCTTTTCGAGGTAATAATAAACACAGAATCTTCGTAGTCTACGAAAACGCTCGAAGACAGGCTTATTGTTTTACAGTGCATAGTAATAGTAAACACAAGCAGGAATATCCGGTGTTGCCTGGGAATTAAGAAAGGACTCTGTATCATCCTTTACCCAGTACATATCTTATGTTTTAATAAAATCACAGAATAGTTAACACTCTAATACTTGTAACATCCTCAAAATAAAACAATTTATATCAAACGCATCAGATTTATATTATCTACATAACAAGTCAAATTTGAAACTTTTGATTTCATACATTTTCTTTTATAAAATCCTTCTTCGTAACTCAATTGTTTTAATGTTTGTAAAGTTTTGAATTTCCTACTTATTCTTATAAAGAATCTGCCTGACGGTAATCGAAGGTACATTTTCTAATTCCTTGTCCTTTTTGGCTAGGAACAAAGTGTAATATATGTTCCGATACTACACTTCACATTTTCTGTTCTTGGTCAATGGAAAAGAAATTCTTCATGCTTGAGACAATTTTTATTTTTGTTCCTATCCAGAGTGCCCTTTTTTGGAAACTGGATTTTCCCCACATTAAAAACCGACCTTGTGCCTAACTCTCCCCTTGTGTCGAGACTGAATAGGGATAATCGATATTTCATTTAACTGCCACCATGTCTATACTTGTTTGCTGCTATTAAATGTTCATTGGCAAGAACACAAATTTTATAGCGAAAAAAAATCTATGAAATAAAAAGTTACAACTTAGCAAGTTATGTAACAAAAATATGTTTGGTATAAACTATGTGCTGTTTCACATTAACAATAAACACGTGATTGTTGTATTTTATATCGTTCGAAAATAAACATTGTTTTCTGGTCGTAATATTAAACAGTAGCAGGAATGTTACAGGGAATGGCTATTCCCTTTCCATGTAAATAAGAAGAATATTAGATGTGAAAATGAAATTAGGATAAGCCTAGAATCGAACCCTGTAGACAAAGTTAAGAAATGGAATGTTAGAAATTAAGTCTATTGTTAATTCTTTTAGAAATCTGAATATTAAATATGTCAGTAAAAGAATGAACAATGCAAATTAAATTATATTGTTTAAAAATAGGTTAGATTAGAATTGAGGATTCTTTTGTTAACCAACATATGTAAAACCACGTGAAATTGGTCACGTTTGAAAAACACACTTCTGACGTCATAGAAAAGGGAGATTCTCAATATAGGATCTAAGAGTTAGTCCGGAGATGAGTAGAGTTGAGAGTTGGGCAGTCAGTTGGTCAGTGTCCCTTAGAAGCGAAGGGTAGAAGATTAACCATGTAGATCCAGTTGAATTGCTGACGTCATCGACCAGCCGATCAGATGAATGAAGAAGTCATCATTATGTTTTAACTGTTGTCTTGTGTTATCCTTCATTATGAACGAAAGATAATTGTTTATCATCTTTTAATGAACATTGTGTAAACCCTTCCTAGTATTATGCGCCCCCACCTCCATCATCATAAGTGAAGTGTTTCCTCTTCACTATATGTGTATAAGAACTGTTATATATGAAGTCTCCAAGAAGCATTCCAGAACTGTGTAAATATATTCCATCAGAATTGTCATCACCATCATTAACTCCGTTATATATGTTCCCGTCATTTTTTAACATGTACCCCTATTTATGGAAGCCAATAATGCAACAGGAATACTTGGTGTTGCCCAGAAATTAAGGAGGCATTTTATTGTAAAATTAATGTTTCCTTGGTCTTTGATGATAAAAAAAACATATTTGATTTTTACCTTTTAAGACAAAAAATTACTTTTTTTCAGCAGTTTAAAGGCTACGGGTGTATTATCGAATTTGTAAGTGCCAATAAACAAGTAAGGCATTCTAATATTGAGTTGTTTTTTTACAAAGGAATCACCACTTATCTAGGCCCAAAGGCCACTCGAGGATAAGGGTTAAAAATTCTACAGTGGGCAGAAGAGCAATATCATAGTAAACGTTAGAAGTGTAAAGTTGGTAAATTGGATTACTTAAAGGGGACGGCTCATCAAGAACTTGTTTACGTTGGACTTGAAGACGACTAGATTGTAATCAGCTGGAAAGCAGGTAAACGGAAGAGAGTTTCACAGGTGTGCTTCTTTCTAAGCTTTGTTCATTAAATCTACGTTTAGGTTTAGGAACAGATTGATACGGTTTTTAGCCAGACGAGTGTGTCCCGTGAATGTTTGGTGAGGGGTTGGCATAGATTGGAGCTCAGACGAACACTTACCATGAAAATAACGATAAAACAGAGATAACCTTGCAACGTCTCTTCTGTGAGAAAGAGGTTGCAGAGAAGAGAAAAGCGCATCCCTCACTAGGCTACGAAGTCTATTCTGAACTCTGTCAAGGCAGGATAAGTCTTCCTAGAAGCTCCTGTCCATATATGACACCAATACTTCATTCTTGGACGTACTTGGCTCTTATATAGGTAGAAATTGCATCAGCAGGTAGATATCTACTGGATCAATAGAAGGATCCCACTATTTTTCGACGACCTTGCAACGGATTTGATGTACGTTAGCCATCAAAATTTGAATGGAATTTGGAAGAGTTTAAACTATCGAATATCATTTTGGAAGATCTTTACATCCAATAATTTTATTAATAGAGATTAAAACAAAGTTAATTTAACAAAATTAGTTAAAATTTTATAAAAAATGGTTTAAGTAATCATTTAACGACGGACTTTCCTGCCTTAAGCCACCTATGAATTGATATTCATTTATAAAATTCACGAAGCTCATGATGCTCGCTCGTTTATTGCGACAAGAAGCTCAAATACTGACAGATCAGTGCCATTCTCCAGAATAGTCTGGATTATAATGTGAGGCCTCCTAACTCGTCGTTTAACTCCTATTGTCCACAGAAGCACTTTTTTTTAGTAGGTTCATCGTGCCGAGGTATATGTCTAGCCAACGCCAAAAGTCGGCGTTGAACAATTTTAGATATGTGTGGAAGACAAGCATAAAAACTTACTGCATACAGTTATCATAAAATTTGATTTTCAAAATCCTATGGAAACAAATTAAAAAAAAAAAGCACCCTAATTTAAAAATGGCGAAACAAAAATAAAGGGAAAATACTTCCGGGTAATGCTGTATAGTAAGCACTAGTTAAATGAAAGTCATAGTTTTTATTTTGAACCATAGAAAAAAATATTATTCGTTTACGCACTCCAACACGGACATGACTAATGCTACATTTGAAGACAAGGAATACACTCTGAAAGAGCGTTGAGTGGTTAGAAGTTTGTTTTGAAATAAAGATTTCGCAATCACAAACCGCACTTCTACTCAGCCATTTGTTAAACCCAATGGATGAAAGAAGTTTTATCATGGCCAAGAGCTACTCGAGGATAAGGATTAATGAGACGAAATGATTATCAGTCGAAAGATGAAGAATATTATAAGAGTACTAATATTCATTGATTGCATTTAATTACTCATCAGGCGTTGCAGAAAAAGAATTCGTTGTCATTACATTTGAAGGCAACAAAGTTGTATTTAGAAGGAAAGCAGTCTTGCGTTAACGTGTTCCACGGATGCAAAGCCCTTGTAAAGAATCACAGTCAATAGAAATACTGCCTTACGCTATGCACATACAGAATGGAAAGTTTTTTTCCGTTGTAATTGCGATGCAAGTTCTTATTGTGTATATCTTACAAAGATGAACCAAAAATTGAAGCTCAGACGAGCATCTTCTATGAAAATTACTCTAGAGTAGACAAGGACTAGCAACATGTTTTCTGTGAGTAAAAGGATGCAGAGAGAAGAAGAGATCACTCTCATCAGATTTTATAGTTGATTTTGTATTCTGTCAAGAAAAAGCATTCTGTACGGTATTTTCCCAGTATTCTATCGTGAGGCGTATCTGGCTCTTATGTAGATAGAGCATTGAATCAGGAGTAAAGTACTTTTTGAGGCGATGAAATGATGCAACCACGTGACCTTAATAATGAATTTAATGCAAGTCTTCCATTCTAGGCTTTGTAGTGAAGCAGAAATTTCGTAATCTCCATCTCTGCTCAGTCACGTGGCAGGAAATAATCTCAGATAACTCGAAGCAACGCCAGGGTAAACGGAAGTATTGAGATAAATATAGATTATATGTCTGCTGCATGTCCCTAGCTACCGTAATAAGATGAAGAAGACAAAAAAAACATGACATTAAGTTTCCATACGCCCAACACGACAGGTTAATCAGGAAACGGCATTGCACAGAATTGAATAAAATAAAAATGGCGAATGGTTTTTCTGAAATGGAATTCGTTGGGCACGAATAAAATGTCTTCGTCTGATTGATGGGAACGAAAAGAAGAAATAGGAAAAATTGGAGAGGAAAACCGGGGAAAAAGGAGACGAACGAAGTTTAGCAGTTGAATGATAATAGAAAAATGTCGAGGGATTAAGAATCGTCAAAGAAAACCAAATAAAACCTCGCAATCTGGATGATTTCTTTGGCCAATTTCTGTTCTAACAAGATTTTGGTGGTGCGCATAGTCCAATTCATAGTTCACGCATGCATATAAATGCCCAAGTGAAGAGCAAGCCAAACACAGAAAAAGATTAATGCTGACGTCATACTGCGTGTTTGTATGTGATATTTCTATTTACTCGTCCATCACGAGGACAGAATTAGACACGAGGTTGATTTTTAATATAAGGAAAATCCGACTCTCCTTAAATGAGGTAATTTGGATTTGAACAAAACTAAAAATTTCACAGGTTTAGAATGATTTCTACGTTATTCAACGAAGTGAGAAAATAGTGTAATATCAAAATAGATACAATAATTTACTTCTAGCCAAAAGGTACGTTAAACAACCGGTTCTGATTTGATAATCAAATCTACGTTGAACCTGGTCACTACTTAAGTGGGTGATTGTTTGAGTATACCATGGACTATAAGTTGAAATGGTCATATTCTATATGAAGTAACGTGGGATTTGCTCTATTTCAGTTGATGAATGAATTAATAAAGCAAAAACGTAACAATTTTTTTAAATTTCTTATCGACATATACATCGACATGTAAATGTTTTGTTTTATAGAAAAAAAATTCTCATCGTTTTTTGTTTTTTTTTAATTCAGGTATTTAGGTCGTTCAGTGGTTTTCAGTTCTTATTACTTATTTTCTGCTATGACGTTGTTGCTTCTCTAGGCTTAAAAAAGAAGTTGAGGATAAAGGTTAGTAAGTCTTCCATATTTTATTAAATTAAAAAAAAGGAACAGATCAGTTCTAAACCAACATTTTTAAAAGTTCTCGATACATAAGTAGAACTAGTATAAGTGAAATTATATAAACATCGGAAAATCGCAACGCGGATGGATTTTCGTTTCAACGACGTTAATCGTCTTCTCAGAGGTGACACTGGAACCCCTAATGAGAGGATTAAATACAGTGTGTCTACGTTTAGAAAATTTCATTAATTATATTTATTTGTGTATGTGTGTTCCGCACTATTGTCCCTTTAACTTAATAAGGAATGTGTTCCCAAAATATATTGCTGTATAAGAAAAAATATGGCGTTAATTTAGTTTTGTAATTTGTTTTCACACTAAAAATCCAATTTTCCATATTTAGAAAAGGAATCGATTATTTTGACATTTTTTATCTCAGAAAATAGATGAACTGCAAAATTGTAACCCATTCTTTGAATAGTTTGAGTTGTTCAGTCACTTTTCTTTGAATGTCTTCCAATTAAAGCATTATATTCCCAATATGTATAACCTGCATGGAAATTCCAAGGATGCTTTCCTCATCTATCTATATAGAAATAAATACATATTGATCAATATGGTACAATTTTTAACTGGCTTGATTATGGTTAGTACAGGGTTCCCCGTTTATCTATATATTAATACGATAGCGTGTGCGTTATTCATTTATTTTCTGTATCTGAGTCGTTTAATTGTTATGAACTTTCATTGCTTGTAATAAATAATTTTACCAATAATTCTTCATAAGTGTTGGTTTCGGTTTCGACTATAGCTGGAAGAACTCAAGTTATGTATGTATGTATGTATATATATATATATATATATATATATATATATACATATATATATATATATGATGATTGCTACATCTTTCCAGATGATCGCCGTCACACTCAGTTCTCCCAATCTTGTTGTCCATGCCATCTCAGATTACTCTGCACTCCCGCCGCAGATTTGCACATCTTGAAGACATCTTGTTACTTACAAATTGAGCAATTTCCACTGATTTTACTTCCTCTGGAGGTTGAAGGGTATTCCTATGAACAATCACACGTCTTCTCAACCCAGCAATAGACTTGCAAACATTGCTGCATATTAAACAGATCATTTGGTTCGGACTTAAAGTTGACCTGAACAGGAGTTTTGTGCGACTTAAGGTGATTGACGTAGCCAGCTTTTAACAAAAGCACTCGTTCAACCGTGTCGCATTTCCAGCTCTGTGTGTCATGGTTAAGACTGTCAATTAAACCGTTGTGAAGCTATCACTTCAAATTGTTGTTGGCCTGCTTTCTTTTCTCTATAGCATCACAACTTTCACGTATAAGCTTTCGCCACTTCGGCCTTTGCAGAGTAAACTCTTACCATATATCGATGTAAATTTGTAAGACTTTCAAATTATTCTTTGTAGAGTCCCTGAATCTCTTCCTATGCTTGTGTTGAGGGCACTTGCCATTTTCCAGCTCCTCGTAAAAATTGTTTTGGCAGCCTACAATCTTTCATTCGAACCAGGTAGCTCACCTAACGCATGTGAGATCTGATTACAAGGGTCTCAACACTAGAACAACATGCTCTCACAAGGACTTCAGTATCGGGTACATGTGCTTGCCACTAGATGTTTAAGATACGTCTCAAGCATTTTTGGTGAAATCGTTCAAGCCATTTAATGTGCCTTTGATGCAATGTCCATGTCTCCGATGAATACAACAGTGTGGTTAGCACACAGGTCTTGTAAATTCAGATCTTAGTCTTGTCTGTGATGCCACGATCAGACCACACTCTCTTCTCCAACCTTCCAAAAGCTACAGATACCTTCTGAATTTGTCTACGGATTTCAGTGTCGAGACAGCCATCTCTCAACAAGGTACACAAATGAATCAACTACTCCCAGTCTAGCACCACAGATCATGGTGTTCAGCTCCACGTATGACTGGCCTGGTGCAGGAGTGAACATCACCTTTTTTTTAGACAGACTGATCCTCAGACCAAAGGCAGTGCAGGAGTCAGCAAAGCTGTCCATTATATGCTGCATATCAGTCTCAGTGTGCGACAAAAAAAAACAGTATCGTCTGCATACAGTAACTCCTTTACAAAGACATGATGCAGCTTGGTTCTGGCATTAAATCTTCTAAGATTAAAAATGCGACCTGTGGTTCGAAACTTTAACATTACACCCTTATCGCAATCCTGAAACGCATGAGCAAGTAGAGCAACAAAATATATATAGAAAAAGAGTAGGAGCAGGAATATCACCTTGTTTGACACCATTGTCAACTGGGATTTAATCAGACAATTTTCTGTTAAACGAGACTCGAGCTTTCATGTCCCTCTGCAGTTCCTTGAATATTCTAACAAAGGTTGGAGGACACCCTAATTTCTTTAAGATTAACCAGAGAGCATCCCTGTTGACGGTGTCAAATGCTTTGATCAAATCCACAAACACTTGATACAGCGGTATCTGTTGTTCAATTCATTTCTCCTGGACTTGCCGGGCTGAAAAAATCATTTCCTCTGTCAGACCTAAAGCCACTTTGTGTCTCTGGAATAGCATTAGGACAAAAATCCTCCAGTAACCTGTGTAATAGAAGTCGTGCGAGAACTTTCCCAGCAGCTTCCAAAAGCGTAATCCCACGGTAGTGGTCACAAGCATTCTTCTGTCCCTTTCCTTAAAACAGGATCACCAAGACACTATCAATCCAATCCTGTGGAACAGGAGAACATTCCCAGATTTCCTCAACAAAACCAAGGATAGCATTAGCAATATTCATACCTCCAATCTTAAGACGTTCCACCAGAACACCATCCAAACCAGGTGCCTTGCCACTACTGACTTGTGCGATAGCCAACTGCACCTCAACCAGACTAGGCAAACGACCCATTCTGAATATGATATTACATTGTGGTAGGCTATCAATTGCAACAGCATCTACTATTGAGGGATTGTGAAGCACATCAGTAAAGTGTTCTTGCCATATTTTCAAGATATTTTCTGGATCCTTAATGAAAACAGAACCATCTTTCGACATCAGGGGAGATATTGAATAGGTATGAGGACCAAATACTTGGTGCAGGAGTCCATAAAATTCCTTCGAATTCTTTGTGTCAAACGCCTTCTGGATCAGCTCTGTTGTATTCATTTATCATTGGTTTTTCATTTTTGTTAGCTCACGTTGCAATGTGGATTTGACCTTTTTGCATTGTCGCAAATTAGTTGTATGTTCAGAATGATCTTCATGAAGTAAAGATTCATAAATTGTCCGTTTATTCGTCAGCAACTGATTAATTTCAAGATTGTTGTCGTCAAACCAGTCCTTGTTCTTATCCCTCTTGAAGCCAAGAACTTCAGCACCAGCATAATAAACCTGAGTCTTGAAATTCACCAATGTACCATCAAATGCAAGATTATCAAGCTTTTCCGCCATACTCTTTTGAACTTCAGACAACTTTAACTTAGCGGCATCGAAACGGCTAGGCATCTTAACGGCACTATGACGAACTTTCTTACGGATTTGTAGATTAAACTTTCCTCTCGCCAACTTATGATCGGTGTCACATTCAGCACTACGCATGACACCAACAATATATGCATCTCGAAGGTTGCGTTTTTGAGTTTTGATGAAGTCAATTAGGTGACCATTCTTTGAACGTTGATGTATCCAAGTAACTTTGTGCTTCAGTTTAAGGGGAAAAAAGTGTCACAGCTCTAGTAGCTTAAGGCTATTAACATTCATGGTACCGATACCATAACGGCCAAGGTCTCATAGTCTTTCACAACATGGGCATTGAAATCACCAAGAATAACAAGTTTTTCATTAATTGGTGTAGATGCAAAAACGGAGCACAGAGACTCATAGAAACACAAGATGTCATCTTCATTCGCTTAAAGGGTTGGTGCATAGACCGAAAGAATAGTGATGAATCTGTTGTGTGAGAGAGGAACACGAAGTTTCATGATGTGGTCATAGATACTGGAAGGAAATTCCAGAATATCAACCAAGGATGTTTTAATCGCAAAATCGACTCCACTATTTCTACGGATATCCTCCGGTTTACCAATCCAGAAGAGAGCGTAGCCTGATGATACCTTTGTCATTTGATCTTCTCATTAGAGACGGGTTTCTGATAGAGCAGCAATATCTATATCAAGTCTCCGTAGCTCTTCAGTGACAAGCGCTGTCCTGCGCTCTGGACGGTTGGATGACCCTTTATCAACAACAGCGCATACATTCCAACAGCATAAATTGAATTTTACTCCTTTTTGGAGATACATTTTTGTTTTCTTCCTGTTTACATGAACCACAGTTAGCCGCAGGAAACTAACCAGTGATAGTATGACGGACAATTTTTAGCGCACCTTATCTAGAACTTTCACAGACACTGGGTAAGTGCTCTCCCTGAATAGAGCTGTTCAGTCACAGGAACCCCTACCGAATTTAGTCTCTGTCATGTGAAAGTAGAACAACGATGTTAAGATAGGGTTCCTGTCGCCTCTGTGCAGATTTGTGACTATGTACCTCCAACTGGTCAAGTCTGTACACGTTACCACTCCTCCATCGCCATAGGACTTGCAATAGAAATGAACGACAGATAAATATAAGATAGAAAAAGATAAAAGATAAAAGATAGATCTCAAGTAACATCTGTACATCGTTGTAATCAAGTGACAAGCGCGTGTACGACACGAGTGCCACTCTCTAAGTCTCCGCAACAATAACCCAGTGACAATTGCTTTGACCGCAGATTTCCCGTAAGCGTTGTCCTCTCCTTGATAGATTGCCTCCACCACGGCTTGTAGGAGCTCCTTCTGCCCCGCTAATGTCATTTATTCATGACTGGAACTTAGGTAGCTGGGCACCAGAGCATGGTCCACACGCCGGTAGGTCATGAATACCGCAGTCAACAGGGCCTAAGCTCCTCTGGAGGTTTCTATCAGGATTACCTCACCCTTAACCTTTGGTTAAAAAACCTTATCCCACAAGGCAGTGGGGATTCAGTTTTTTTTTTTGGGCGCTCAACACTCGCCATTCACCAGAGCCCCGCTAGCGTGGCAGAACTCACGACGTGCACGTGGGGATGATTAGATTGGGAGAAGCTATATATGACGTTAGAGCATCTGTGTGCTTTTGACACACGCCCACACCAATCCTTGAGCTCTCTCTCTCTCTCTCTCTCTCGAGCTCTCTCTCTCTCTCTCTCTCTCTCTATCTCTCTCTCTCTCTGTATATATATATATAGAGAGAGAGATCTATATATATATATATATATATATATATATATATATATATATATATATATATATATATATATATATATATATAATTCATAAGTTTGGGTATATATATAGATAATTCATAAGTTTTGATTTCGGTTGCAATTCAAGTTGATGTACCCAAGTCATGGATATTTTTATTTTTTATTTTTGAAATCTCAACTTTATAATATATAAAAATCGATAGAAAATTAACTCTATAATAATATATACTAAATCTTCAAGAATTTAAATATCATATTTAAGCATACTTTACGGCTGGGCTACGCCGGGCGTCCCTGCTAGCTTAGATAATTTTTGCAGTTTTAACAAAAGAGCTACAATAATATCAGAGTGTCTCTATTTACGCTGAACATCTACAGAATGCCGATATCAATATGAATGAGTCCGTTGTGGAATTTCCATAGGTCTCGCTAGTTTTTTTTTTATTATTATTTTAAAATAGAGTACGTGTATGCAGATTGCCAACATCCATAAGTTAAAGTGACGCTATGCAATCGGCTGGATTCGCACTTAGTACACCCAAGTCGCTAGTTTGTGTCGTTAATTATTTCACCACCGGCATTTCCCATGGTCCGTATATTTTCTTTTTTAATTTTCTTCTTCTTTTTTTTTTTTTGCTGCCTATGAGGCATCCTAACGGATGTTAAACATTTACCTATTATCTCATACATTCCAACCGATAGATATTTTTTAAGATTCTAACAGTCCCTTAAAGTGAAATTCTTTGTATTTCTTCCTACGAAAAATCCCAGTTTCTTGTCGTACCTTAGGATTTCATTATCTTTTCCATCTCAGCTAGTGAAAATAACTTCTACTAAAGTCTCTTCTTTCTCTTTCTTGTATTTATTGTTTCTATAATCGCTATTGTTTTATATTCTCATCAGTTTGTTCAAGTTGGGGTTGGAGGATCCTACCGGATGCCAAACATTCACCCGCTAACTCAAATATTCCAACCCAAAGATCTTTTTAAGATTCTAACCGTCCCTTTAAGGGCACTTTTTTAATCTCTCTTGCACTTTGTACACTAGGTAGTTTTTGAATTTTTTCATGAATCCAGTTCTTCCTATAATTACTGGAATGATAAACACCTTCTTAAGATTCCAGTTTCTTTTCATGTCATACATAAGACGTTGGTATTTCGTTATCTTTTCTCTTTTAGTGCTGTTCAACTCAGCATCATTGGAAACACTAACTTCTACTAAGGTTGCTTCTTTCTCCTTTTTATTCCATATCACTATGTCAGGTTTAATTGCTTCGTTTTCTAGGTACGTAGCTGTGAGGATTGCATAATCGTAATGAATGGTGTGTGACTTATTTCCGTGTTCTCAATAATCTAGTGTTAATTCTACTATGTCTCTTGAAATAACCCGTGTATGTAAAGGTGAATAATATACAAATTATATTCTTTCTGCTTCTTTTTTTTTACATAGGCATCACCACTTATCAAGGCCAAGAGGCCACTTGGGGATAAGGGTTAAAGAGTATACAGTAGAAATTGGACAACATAGTAATCGTTAGTAATGGAAATTGTTAACTTATATGGAACGACTCATCAAAAACTTGTTTATGTTAGACTTGAAAACAACCATATTGTAGTCAGCTGGAAAGCAGAAAAACGGAAGACAATTCCACAGGTGTACAGTTCTAAGAAAGAAGCTTTGCTCATGGAATCTACGTTTAGGTTTAGGCACAGATAAAGAGTGGAGGAAATTAGTGATAGCGTTTTCTGCTAGACGGGTGTTTTTTGTGAAAGTTTGGCGAGGGGCGACCATAGAATGGAGCTCAGCCGAGCACTTGCCATGAAAATAACGATAAAGCAGAGACAAACTCGCAACATCTCTTCTGTGAGAAAGAGGTCGCAGGGAAGAGAAAATTACATCCCCTACGTAAGAAATAATCATTGTCAGCTAAAAATGTTAATAAGTTACACGTATCTATTCATTTTTTTTACACGGTGGTGACCACTTATCAAAGACCGGAAGCCACTCAGGGATAAGGATTAGTGTGGAGATTTGATGAAGTGTTTACTTAAAGGGGCGGTTCATTAGGAATTTGTTAATGTTGGACTTGAAGACATCCAAGTTGTAGTCAGGTGGGAAGCAGGCGTGCAGTTCTAAGAAAGAAGCTTTGTTCATGGAATCCACGTTTTGATTTAGGCACAGATAAAGAGTGGGGGAAAATTTTCACAGTGGATTCAGCTAGACGGGTGTTTTTCGTGAAAGATTGGCGAAGGGGGGCCAGAGATTGGAGTTCAGACGAGTACCTGCCATGGGAATAACGATAAAACAAGGATAGGCTCGCAACGTCTCTTCTGTGGGAGAGAAGTTGCAGGGTAGAGAAAAGGGCATCCCCCACTAAGCCACGAAGTCTATTTTGTACTCTGTCAAGGCAGGATAGGCTGTTTTTAGCAGCACCTGCTTAGATATGGCGGCAGTATTCCATCCTTGTATTTATTTAAAATTATAATATTTAGATTTATATTAAAATAACATTAAACTAAAACGATTAAATTAGTAACTTCTTTTAATTTAAAATGGACGATGAAATACAGTTTTGGAACAATTCATTATAAAATACTTTAACAACACAATTACATTTTCAATTGCATACAAGCATTATATTTTATCCTTGGTAATCAAACGATCTCATTAAAATAAATGGGTTTAGAATGTGATACTGGGACTACTAACATGAAATGCCTTAACGTGTTATTAAATAAATTCTCATGTTTAGTTATTGGTGCCTTCGATTGAATGCAATATATTAGATTAGATCTCATAAGAGGTTCCACAATAACATCTATATCAATAATTTAAAAAAAAGAATAAACATTTTTCAAAATGGATTCCGTTGGGATCGTATTGAGTTGATCGCGTTGTTTTCGACAACGCATGTTTCTATTATATTCTCTTCCTATCTATGCATCTGATGTCATAAAATTGATGGAAATAATGTGTTTTCAGATAAAAAAAATATATATTTCGAAAAACATATCAATACACGCGACAAGTCCTCCTCCCCCTCCTCCTTCGCACACAATTTGTTATTGCCAATTAGCTTTTAGTTGATTAATTTTACTCCAGCTGTTTTTTGTTTGTTCATTATTATTATTATTATTATTATTATTATTATTATTATTATTATTATTATTATTATTGGTGATGGGAGAATTCGGAATGGATATTAGGGATTAGTTTATCCATTCGACATTGTTTTCTATGTCCGGTGTTTTTTTTTTTTTTGTGGCGGGGGGCTGTTCATTTTCCAATGGATTTCATTCGTTCAAATGATTTACTTTCTGTTCCCGGTAACTTATTTATTTTTCCTTTTTCTTTTGTCGTCCATATTTATTTAAAATAACTTTTTCGTTTCTCAAAAAAAAAGTTGCAATTTTTTTATAGTTAAGTGGATTCAAAAGCACGTGAAACTGATTGGCCATGGGTTGATAGAAAGCGGAATTATGCAATAGTCAATTGAATAATCGATCGCTTATTGTTTTTGTTGTTATAAAGCTTTATCTGTGCAAATATCGATCCATTTGTTCATATGATCCAAGCAGATCTTACACATACAAATAGAGCGACATCTGTTTAGAAAAAGCTGTATAAAAATAATACATAGAACCAATTTCAATTTAGTATAAATATGGATTAAAGAAAGAGCGATAAGGAAAAGATTGATTTATGCAATAATGTTCATAAATACACATGTATATAATCAAATGACATTATAAATAACACCGTAAGGTGGGGCAAATACCGTAAGTAGGGGCTAGAAAACATCATATTCCACAAAAAGACGTATCTTAGGATTACCGTACCCCGGGGTTCTAATGTATTTTAAGTCATACAGTTTTGAAATTGCAAGAGTTAATAATAATGCTAATAATAATATTTATACTAGGAATTACAAAAAACAATGATAATACTATTACAACTATCAATACTATTATAATAATATTATTACTAATACAACTCAAAATAATCATGCTATTACTACTACTAATAATATAATAATATCAATAGCAATAATGATAACAATAATAATAATAAAAGCAATAAAAATAATGATATAACAATTAAAATAGTGCTACTACTATAAATAATAATGACAATAACAATAATAAAACATAACAATAGCAATAATAATAAAAACAATAATAATAACAACTATAACAATAATAATATAGACTAAATATAAATAATAATAATAATAATAATAATAATAATAATAATAATAATAATAATGATAATAATAACTCATGACCATGCGCAACACACTACACCCGAAGGGCGATGTCGACCAACTTGAAAAGGAAAAACGGATTGAGGGGACTGGTCTGAAAAGAAGACCGTGTGGATGGCACCAAAAAAAACTAGAAAAATACATAATGCAAAACACTAAAATAATAATCATGGCAGCGAGAAACACAGAAAAAAATGATTTAAAAATAAAACAGAGAGACAAAAGATAAAACAAGAAAAGAAAAATGGGAAGAGAAACAACTACACGGAAGATGGATAAAAACGACAAAATATGAAAATAACGAAAACACTTGGACATGGATGCGAAAAGGATACATAAGCCGAGAAACTGAATCCCTAATAACCGCAGCACAAGATAACACACCACATCAAAGCAAAGATCGACAAAACACAAGAAAGTTGCAAAGGCAGACTCTGTGGACAAAGAGACGAAACGATAAACCATATAGTAGGTGAATGCAGCAAAGTGGCCCAAAAGGAATTCAAGAACAGACACGACAAAGTGGAAAAGGCAGTACACTTGGAAGTATGCAAAGATCTGGATCTCGAACGCACAGACAAGTGGTACAAACAGAAGCCTAAAGTTATCCTACAGCTGATGCGAAAATTTAGAGATGATAATTAAAGCACATAATAACAAAATATTAAATAAAAGCAATGAAAACAACAACAAAATAAACAATAAAAAAGTGGACACCATGACAAAAATAAAACTAACACAAAATACACATATGTAACTAGTAGAAATAATAATAATAATAATAATAATAATAATAATAATAAACCGGACAACAACAACCATACTAGAAATAACAATAAAATAAAAATACTAATAACGAACAAGATAAATGCAACTGTAGATACTGCACACTTTGCCCACTTCAAAATAAATGT
Organism: Euprymna scolopes; assembly: GCF_053919585.1. Classification (NCBI taxonomy): domain Eukaryota; kingdom Metazoa; phylum Mollusca; class Cephalopoda; order Sepiida; family Sepiolidae; genus Euprymna; species Euprymna scolopes. Next base: position 69,677,885 of record NC_136513.1, on the reverse strand, counting down.
CTAACGAAAAGCATAGTTTACCAGGCCACAATATTTGTGAAAGAAAACACGAATAACAAGAAATATTATGTTTGACTTCCTTAGATTTCAAAACTCGATATTATGACCACAAAAGTATATTCAATAATAAAAAAAAATACCGTATGAAAACAACTCTAGCAAACAAATACTAGGAACTCAAGGAAAATGGACGTTCGCCGGTAATCGAATGGAAAATAGTAAGACAAGCAAGCACATGTAGAGACGTACACGATCCATGTAAATTATGTCTTCATGAAAAATTTTAAAGATACCAAACTCGCGACACTTCTAGCTCCTCCTCCTCTCGATTCCCATTTTTCCTTCACTTTTCGGACATACCCACCAGATTTGGTACTTCCACTTCTTACAAAGCATTCCCACAGTACTCTTCTTTCCTCATCCGTCCATGTTTTTTTTACATTTCCTGTTCCAACTCCTTTCGTGTCTTGGGACCCTCTCTGGCAAGTCTCTCTCCCCCTATATCCAGCCACATCCTCAGAATTTCGAACAGTTGTATGATTACGACAGGACCCACCCTGTTGACCAGTGGGGCACTTACCTGACGTGAGACTATCACAAGATGTTCTAGCCTCATTCACGTCATTATTTTCAATATTTTGATTTGACATTTTCCCATAAATGGGGTTAGTGAATTTAAGGTTACACCAGCGCCGATAGTTTTATCGAGACATTATCTCTAGGAGGGTTCCCCACCAAGACCAAAGATCCCCTCCGACCTTTTTCCTCCATCACCACCACTATTCCCATTACCACCAACAACAACAATAGAAATAAAATCTACAATGATAATGGCAACACTAATATCGGTAGCAATAATATTAACAGCAAAAACAACAATAGCAATAACAGCCAAAAACAACACCTACCATTACAGCTACAGTGATAATAAAAACATACCACCACCACCACTACCACTACTAGTAATAATATTAGTAATAATAGTAATAACCAATAAAGTAAATTTTGTTTTCTTTAAATAATAATAATAATAATAATAATAATAATAATAATAATAATAATAATAATAATAATAATAATAATAATAATAATGATGGTAATGCTAATAATAATAATAATAATAATAATAATAATAATAATAATAATGATGGTAATGCTAATAATAATAATAATAATAATAATAATAATAATAATTTCAGTTAGAAAAGCTTACTTTGTTCATTTTTTTTGTTTCTTGTTTTTCTTAACTCTTCTGCCGATGTTGCTTTTGGCCAGAAACATAAAACATACAAACATGTGAAAGACAATTCCTCGTTTAACCGTAAATTCAAGTTTTAAATTCTAATTTCAGTTAGAAACGCTTCCCCACTCCTCTGCTATTTTTTAAAACTCCGCCGCTGATGTTGCTGACGACCGGAAAAATGTACACAAAGACAGAAACATAAAGCATCCGAACATGTGTAAGACAATTCCTTGTAAATAATAAGAATAACAACAATAATAATAATAATAATAACAATAATAATTACAATAACAATAATAATAACAATGATTATCATAATAATTATAACAATGATTATAATAATAACAACAATAATAATAACAATAATAATAAAAACAATAATAATAATAATACCAATAATAATATTAATAACAATAATAATAATAACAAAAATAATAAGAATAATAATAACAATAATAAAAATAACAATAATAATAATAAAAATAAAAATAATAACAATAATAATAATAACAATAATAATAATAATAATAATAATAATAATAATAATAATAATCAAGTAATGAATATTAATAAGGGTATGATTTACAGGAATGTTACCGAGAGTCGCTCATAAATAATATTTTACTTACAATGATAAGCAAGTAGTATTGAAATAACTCATTAACTAATTGTATTGGTTATCTAAAAACTGATATAGGTGAAAAAAATGTACACAAAAAATATGATTGTCGTAAGAAGCTGATGTTGTTTAAGTCATTATTGAAACATGCCTCCATTTTAACAATCTCTTTTAACGGTTTTTAAAACAATGAAACCGAATCCAAATATATTTTACCTTGAGATGCAAAAATATAACGGAATATTTACTTTTAAAATCAAATATTTATTTTTCGGATTAAAAGCTATGGATGACAAACTTTATTATATAGGTATGCTACTGTGGGTGTTCACTTTGCACCTAAATAATACGTATTAAAACATAGATCAGATGCTGACAGGCTCTATTATTTCGGAATGAATGGATCTAGAAGCAATATCAACTAAGGAGGAATCGACATTCTAAATAAACTCCACAGCCAAACAACGTCGCAGCCCACAAGAGTCATGACAGTCAACGAACCCGAAGTCCAAGACTCGAGTTTCGTCCTCATTTGGGCTCATCAGTTAGACATATCCGAACTCAGGATTCGAAACTCGAGCCTCTTGCAAGTGCGAGGCAAGCTCTCTGCCAACTGAGCAAATGCCCCGCACATAAGAAATTCTATTAACTAACACAAATCAAGCAAACCGCGCCGAAATCCGACTTTTAAATGGACCTACTTCGTCTCGACAAGGGATGCGGTCATCCAACCAGCTAATAACCTCAAGTCGATTTCTCACAAGTAGGAGTTTCAACTAAAAAGGAGGATGCCATCCAGTAATGCTAACCTAGCGAGCAATGTGATATATATATATATATATATATATATATATATATATATATATATATATATATATATATATATATATATATATATGTATTACGCACACATATATATTGATGATTTACATCATATTGAAAATCAAGTGCCATATAAAGAGTACCGGTTTACAGTTCTTTCAACGTAGTGTTTATTTTAATTTATGCAATGAATTAATTTTTTAACCTCTGGAATATTAGAACGAGATTTTAGATAGTTCACCTATATATGTGTGTGTGTGTGTGTGTGTGTGTGTGTGTGTGTGTGTGTGTGTGTGTGTGTGTGTGTGTGTGAGAGAGAGCGTGTGTGTGTGTGCGTGTGCGTGTGCGCGCGTGTGTGTACGCGTGTTTGTGTCTTTATCATATATGTTTTATATTTCATATATCTTCCTTCTTATTTCATCTAACATTTTCATCTTAATGAAAACTAAGTTAGATATCGCATTTTCCTATATCTGTAAACTGCCTTCATTTTCTTCTTTTGAAATGCCAAGATATAAAGCGTGTTTATAAGCTCTATTTCTATATGATGTTTTATCGTTATTGAACTGGCAAATAATTCATATATACCTATATTTATTTTATTTCGTCTTATATATAAATATATATATATATATATATATATATATATATATATATTATGTGTGTATCTGTATGTATGTGTGTATAAATTAATAGAGATTTAAATGTATGAGCGAAAAACCTTGTATGTATTAGCAAGAGAAAAAACGCGTTTCGGCTGAGAGTGTCCCAAAGAGATTTTGGCACGTCTTTTATCCACGTATGTAAATATACGCAGAAGCGTAGACATTGTTGAAACCTATATTGTATGACTCAATAGCATTTGTTGTTTATTTTTTATTTTATTTAATTTATTTATTTTTGCATCGTTGTTATATTCATCTGCTTGTATTATCACTGGAAAATAGCTGAAGCGACATGAAAGTTCGTCACGTGGAAAGAAAAGAAAAAGAAAGCAACAAAAGATAACCTACAAGTGATAGAGAGGGATGGAAGTGGGGTAATAAAAAATGAGACTCCTGTTTTCATGGCCCCGAAATAACTGATAGGTTTAATCCTGTTTATCGATTTACCATTAATCACAGTTGGATGGGCAGCAAGAGAGAAACGCTTGCCATCTTACCTGTTACCTGCCTTGTTTCTGACAAGATGGCGTCACCTCATGTAGTGATATGTGCGCGCGCGCATTAGTGCGTGCAACGACAATTTTCAATTTGCGTTTATTTTGGAAGTAAAGAAAAGAAGAAAACTAACAGATATCGAATGACTTGGTAAATATTTAATTAGAAAGCTGTAATAAATACATTATTAAAATATGAATCATTGGGAAGTTGTTATTTGGTTAACACCAAGTGATCGCCTCAAAGTCAGTCAACTACTATGTTATCCTATATACGCATATATATTCTTGGGGGTTTTTCATGTATATAAACTATATGTACAAAACCTATGTATATATATTACACTAGAAAAATACGAGCATAAAAAGTAATATGGTTAAGCTTAAATATGGAAAAGTAAAAGACTAGTTGTTAAAACTAGAAAAGAAAAGAGACTATCTCATTTCTAACCGGGGTTATGCCTACGCACCAATATTGTATATAATCTACAATTTGTTAAATGTAGTAACTCTTACATAGGTAACACCACCAGACATTTACACATTCGTATTAAGAAACATTCGAACAGACGTATCTCCTCCTTCTACAAACATCACCTCATCGAAACATCAAAATCAGCACCCTTGCTTTAATTCGAAACCTTGGAAATCTAAGGATTTCTGAAGCACTTTTCACCTAAAAATACAAACCTTCCATTAACAATAGACTTGAATTAACTCCTCCTTCATTATATAATTATTTTCCTCATAGCCTTTCTTAATTGTTATTATTATTGTTTTTGTTATATATTTTCATCAATCATCTCCCAAATCACATTCTTAGATAATTCGTAGACATTTATGCAGACAACACTACCATCTATGGCAACACTTCTAAGACGACAAACGGTCAAGATATCCCTGATTCTTTCTCCTCTGATTTGGAGTACGTAGTGCAATGGTAAAAAAGGGTGGCTTGTTAAGTTTAATGCATTAAAACACAACTTCTATTTTTCCATCGCTCTGACTCACATTTGGACTTTATTGAAATGAACGGCTCTCACGTTTCGACTAACTTCTTGGTCTGACCTTCATCCCTGATCTTAAATGGAGCACATACATCAAATCTGTAGCCAAGCTCGCTGGAAAAATAGTTGGAGCATTCTACTGCTCCAGTAGATATCTTTTTGCTGAAGCAATTCTCTACTTGTATAAGAGCCAAGTACGTCTTAGCTCTATCGCTATTTTCATGGCAATTGTTCGACTAAGCTCTAATCAATGGCCCCCTCGCTAATCCTTGACAAAAAACACTCGTCTAGCCAAAATACCTTATACTGGTTTTCTCTCTTTTTACTATTAGGTACCATTTGACTGGGGACAGACTTCTTTTGGGGCTACTGCGCTGCCCTGAAAAAAAAAATATTTTCATTATTTCAGTTGTTTTGAAGGCTTTCCAATCGGATTATATGCATCGTCGCGCTGGATTATTTTGGAATCCATTTTCTCTAAAGAACTATTTTGCATTTCGAATCAATTTGACAGGATTTTCATGGAAGCTGAAATATTATACGCGGTTTATTTATATATATATATATATCTTTTTTACATATCTAACATTTTTTTCACTTTTTTATTTGACAATTTATAACTAGAATAAATTGCGGTTTCACTTAATGCCTTAACCAGCAAATTTAAGCATTGCTACAAATATAATTTGTTGATTTCTTTATGTCCTTTATTTAAGAATAACAAGAATAGCATTCTTTGAAACTCCTCGGAATAAGGATGTTGTAAATTGTTTTGGGGAGTATTCAGTCGAATAATAAATTTTGCTTGCAAAGTTCAACTTAACAGTTTTAATTTTCTTTCTTTTATATATATACACATATATATACATATATATATACATATATATATATATATATATATATATATATATATATATATATATATATATATATTGCAACTTACACGACAAAGGGTGGGGAATTAAGTAACAAATAGATGTAGGGTATGAAATGAAACTTACGATAAAAGCAAATAAATCATTTTTGTAACTTGTTACCAAAAAGGGGGGGGGGTATAAGGGAATTTACAGAAAAGCAAAATCCCAGTATTTTATCGCACATGTCATACGGATAAAGAAAAACAAAGAAGACACGGAAACCGAGCACGACAAAAAACGCGAGAACGAACGAAACGAGAAACACCAGTGATAATATTTTCAAAATCAACTTTATTATAATAATTTAAACTATGGTAGCGAGGGATGAGATTAAATAAAATAAAAATTAAACAAATTACGAGGGTGTGGAAGGGGTGTCTTTATTTACTATCTGAAAATGCCAACGAGAAATACATCAATACAAAAAAAATATATTAGTCCAAACGAAACAATGGCAATATGAACTCGTTGACTTAAATATATGAGATAGAGGTAACTCACAGTTTTTATGTTTCTTTTCTCCTTTTTTTTTCCTTTTAACTTTGAAAGTGAACTTTAGACTTCATTTTATTTGCCTCGGGCGACAGTTTATAACATGCGATATTCCTGCATACTATCTATCCAACGTCTTGGTTATTCTTGGAGTATCGTGTCTCCTGTGTTCGTGGAATCAATATCCCGTATTTCGACGACGCCGGCTTATTCTCCCAGGCATTATTTCTTTCCTTTCGTTGTTGATGGGGAGGGGGTGTCCACATCTATCTATCTCGACGACATCGCTCGCTCTGTCGCTGGGGTGTTTTTTTTTTTTTTTCATGCCCGTTCGGCACAAGGGCCAGGCGGTAACTCTCCTGTACCAAAAAGGATCTTGTCCTCCTTTTCCCTCTCTTTTCTTTCTTTGTTGCTTAGCAACTAGTAGGGATCATAAAGTATGTTTCTGAGCAAATGACCCGGCCATCTCGCTAGCTTGAGTGCTTTCTCACCCCTCTCTCTTTCTTCTATACTCCCTCTTTCTATATACATTTTGCCTCGGTGATAAAATATAAAAATACAAACAAAAAAAAAAGGATACATTTCTCGTTGGTCTAAAGTTAAATTTTTAAATTTTCATTCAAATATATAATCCAATTTAAGGCTATGTCACATCCCCCCACCAAAACAAATGACGTCAAGTGTCACATGTGACGCTTTTTCATGAAATTTAAGACAGGTTTCGCGTGCCGTACGAACTTAAATTTACTTCCTTAACTTAAATTTTACTTTTTAAATTTACCCTTCCGATATACTTCTCTAAACAGCGGAATGTCACTTTTCTCATAAGCCTTGTGGTCTGTGATACTTAGTTGCTTTTTATAATTACCGTCATCTCATCTTGTCCTCATAGTTATCATTGTCTCCGTTGAACTCATCATTATTACCGCCTCTACCGTTGTCGTCCCTATGGGTCGGCTTATTCTTGTTAGGGTCGTCAACGTTTTCCACATTTAATTTACGTTTCTCACTATCGTCCTCATCTTCCTCTTTCGATTTATTAACTGAAATTTCTTCTGCTGCCATGAATATTTTCCAACATATTCTATCTCCGTCACACGGCTCATTCTCGCAAGTAACATTATCCCCACCTTCGTCATTCGATGTATTTTTATCCCCGTCAACATTATCGTGTTCGTACTCGTTACTTCACCAATCTTCTCTCCAACACAGGAAAGTTTCGTTTCACTGACTTTCTCAATGAATCTCTCCCCCTCAGACATTCTTCCACTACCACCGTCGTCATAATCAGTATCATTCAATTTATTCAGCTAACTGTCATCCCTCTTGTATTTTAATACGTTATTGTGGTCGTTTAATTTCTCCTTAGTGTCGTTCTTATTCTTCTCTTTCGATTTATTCTCATTAACATCACCGTCTTTGTAGTTTAATTTATTTATTTCGTCGTCGCTATTACTTAATTTATTTGGACTACCGTCATTCTTTATTTTAGCAACTATGCCTGGACGGGATGGATAAACTTCTATACCCGTTTCACTCAATTTCGCATCTACTTTAACTCGATATTACGTTCGTGGGATTCTTGACTTTTAGGTGACGTTAAAATATTAATCGTTGTTCTTAATTTAACTGGATTGGGAGAAATTTGCTGGAGTGGAAAATTTGTAGAGCTATTTGTAAACATGACTATTGCACCTATATGTTCGTCTATTAGCGCCTTCACTTCTTCCGTACGAGTCACTTGACTGATTTTTATATTAGTTTTCTCTGTCTCTACGCAGATCTTCTCTTCAGCTGTCGGTACTAATTTTAAAACGGCTTTGTCGAAGACCTTCTTTTCCACTAAGCGTATCGTCACTATCCTTTCTAACTGCGTCTTCCGCATGCTGGGTATGACGGCTAAGTCATAATGTTTTCCAATTGCTATGTCATCCTTTTTCAAACCACGCAGTTCTTCAAATGTGGGAGATTCTATGAAGCAATCTATACCTATCATAACGTTTTTATTTCGACCTTTAAGATATTCCTCTACTATAGGGATTAACTGCGCTCTTCGAAGAGCGGGTCTAACACTTATTCCATAATGGCTTCCTATTTCTACAATGTCGTCCTTGGGTAATTTTTGAAGACATTCGCACGAAGGCGACTTTAAAAATAATTTTTCTAATCCCCTAATCCTACCAACTTCGCTATTTCTCGCTTGTGTTCGTCTGACTCGCGTGTCTCGCTTACAAACAGATTATATAGCTCGGAGTCCCCAGTGAGGGTCTAACTCACAACTAAGTTCAAATATCCTGGACGAGAGCACCATTTGTAACATATGCGACAAAAGGCGGGGAATTAAGTAACAAATAGACCTAGGGGTTACAACATGAAAGTTTTTTATTACCTAGTTGAACACGACAGATGTAATATACCCGTACACGTTTGCATTAAAACCGCATTACATGTCTCGATCGCAACTCACAGAACAAGTGTTAAACGACACGGGGTTATTGATTCAAACTAATCAGATGGTAGGGCGGTTTGTTGAATCTATAATGATAACTCTTCAAAAGATAAAACAGCCTTATATATATATATATATATATATATATATATATATATATACATATATATGTGTGTGTGTGTGCGTGTGTGTGTGTGTGTGTGTGTGTGTGTGTGTGTGTGTGTGTGTGTGTGTGTGTGTGTGTGTGTGTGTGTGTGTGTGTGGAGGGTGCGGGCGTTTATGGGAATTTTTTACAAGGAAAGAAAACTGGATAAATCAGTATATTGGCTTTTTGATGATATGGATTCTGAAATAAATTGATTTTGAAATACACACACACACACACACACATACATATATATATATATATAAACTCCGCGGATTAAGGACTATCCACTTATCTTGTGCTTCCTTTTTAAAATTAAATATGTTTTTAACTCTTTTGCAAGATGTCTTTTAACATGTTTTATTAATCATTTGTTCATATATATATATATATATATATATATATATATATATATATAGTGTCTAAAACAGGTCTTGTATTATTTTATATAAGAAATATAAAAAGTTCAACATATCTCGGGATTAGCACTTACATAAGCCGAGTTACCGCTAGAAAATCCACAATTACAAAAGGGAATTCAACTATGTAACAGTGAAACTATAAAAAAAAAACTTTAACTTAAATTGTTAAATAGAAAATAAAATCACCAGCTGTTTACCGTATGTTTATAAACAGGACAACTGTTAAATTCATTGCTCGCCAGTAGGAAAACACCATTTCAACAATAAGAAATGCAAGCAGAATCCGGTTACTATTTTACCTATGCATAAATAAAGCAATATATATATATATATATATATATATATATATATATATATATAAAATAAAATAAAATAAATTTTATTGATATTATTGGAATTTTTCCCCTTTTCCTTGTACATATTTGTGAATTATTCAACGGATTTCGGCCTTTTGGATTATTTTGAACCATCTTCCAATTACGCGATTTCCTTGGATTTTACTTGTGCGAATCGAAAATTAAATTAACTTTCTTGGACTTACATTTTTGGATTTTACCGTCATTGGATACTTTACCTTTCACCTGACTATTCATTCTCGTGAAATCACCTTTTTCTTCACCATATTCCCTCTGCTCCACTTTTTGTTATCAAGTAAGATCTTTGACTTACTTGCAGTTTCATCAAATACTTTTGTATGCAAAAACCGATCCCGCATTTTGCTAATTCCTGCCCTCTGATCAGAAGGAAAGTATTTCTACGAAACTCTGAAAGTAAGGTATTACATTTTTATACCTTACTTGGTAAAATTTATAAAAGTGCACTTTGAAGATAAATAAATTTCAAATTGAATCTTGTACCTTCATTTTTAAAGCCTATGGTAAAAACATTTTGTTTAACAATTTTCATGCCTTGGATGAAATGCTTTTCTAACAAACCCCAAACCCTGGAAGAATTGTTAAAAAAAACATCAAGAACGAAATAACGGAGTTAAATCGCAATCCAAAGATTCTGCAATCTGTCATGAATAATGAAAAAGCACAAATATGTGAAGCTGAAAATAGACAACAAAGAAAATATTAATAAAATATTAAATTCATTAATTAATTTATATGTTATGCATACAGTGCCGCCAAAACGAAAGTTTGCACTTGACATTTTTTTCAAAAACTTAAAATTTAAGCTAAATTAAATGTAACTTTTTAATTGTAACTCTATAATTTTACCTGTTCATATTTGACTTTTAATTGAAGTATTTTAGTGTTCGTGTGAATTTAAAAAATTAACTTCGCATCGAGAAGGGTAAAAAAAAAACTCCGTACAATAGAAAATTATTTTAATGTAACTTAAGAACATTAATGCAACACAAATACAACAGGAACACAATGAACTAGTTAATATTTAGTAGCATGGCCTTCTGCAATTTGACAGCCTGCAATCTTTTGGGCATTCCTTAAATTATTCTGCAGCAATACTCCAGTGAGAGGGCATGCCACTATTCTTTAATTTTTGTCCAAAGTTCTTCCAGATTTGAAATTTTATCGTTGCCTAGCTGTTGCTTGATGTAATGCCATGCCATTTCGATAGGATTTAGGTCTGGAAATTGTGCAGGCCAATCCAAACACGGAATATCATGCTCTTCAAGGAACTTATTGGCGTTGCCAGCTGTGTGAATAGGAGCATTATCTTGCATGAAGATGCGGTTATCATCCAAATTCCGGTCAAAGTAGGGTAGAAAAATGCTCAGACAACATATTGTAGTTGGTCGAATTAATTCGACCTTGCAAGCGACCCTGGCCCTGGACCATTGGCACTAAGAACGCCTAAGACCAAAACTGAACCTCCACCTCCTTGCAGCGTTGAAACTGTGCACCTAGGATTAAATTCTTCGTCCTACCTTTGACGGACGTACTGCCTACCATCACTGCTTAGCCTATTGAACTTGCTTTCGTCGCTAAAAATCACTTTCGACCAATATGAAGAGTAATGATGAAGTCCAGGCGGTGGTTTCTGTTCTTTACAGAAATCATTGGCTCGCTTCTTAGAACACTGCCTGGCAAATTAAATTCCTTCAATCTGTCTTAACTGTAGAATGAGATTACACTATTGTTGGATTTAGGGAGGCGTTTCAGATCTGTTTCTGAGGCTGAGAATCTCGATAACTGTTTTCTCTGTAAAGAGAACAGATTTAGAAACAGCACGGTATTCTGGTGCTTCTGCACAGTCATATCACATAAATTTGCGGCCGATTTCTCTATTGGATAAACCAGAAAGGTGGAGATTAATCAGCTTCTGACGATCGCTAAGAAAGACTCGAAGTATATAGATTAAATTGTGAGGCTAAAAGGTGGATATTTTACGATTAGAAATACTAAAAGGTGGATAGTCTAAGATGGTTTTAAGCTCATTTGTTTCTGCAGACTTTCTTTTTTGCCTTCTTTATTTGAATTTTTTTTAATTGATATGAATACTAGGATACTTCAATTAAAAGTCAAATAAGAACAGGTAAAATTATAGAATAAAAGGCAAATCAAATGAGGTATAGGGTGTTTGAACAGTTACATTCAGTTTAGCTTAAATTTGCGATTTTTGAAAAAATGATAAGTAGTGCGGACATTCTTTTTGGCGCCACTATATATATATATATATATATATATATATATATATATATATATATATATATATATATATATATATATATAAGCGAGTAAGACACAGAGTGAAGTATCCTGATAGATATTACTTGAGTTAATACTTTCAGGGTGATCCTAGCCAAAAAGAAGCTCAATATTTAAGAATAGACGAATATATAAGTTTATATATATATAAGTTTATATATATATATATATATATATATATATATATACTAGTGTTGGGACGATTAATCTGAATCGAGAATCGGAAAAATCGGAATTTTGGCGGGTATCAGAATCAGAAAAATATGTGTCTATTTTCTGATGCCAAAAACAATTTCTTTAATTAACTTTTTTTTTATTTGATTTTGTTTAAAACAAAATCTTTCACCGCTGGTAGTAATAATAAAATAATAAACAATGATTTAAACTTCGAATAAAACTAAAATCTATAAATCACACCTTTACAAATGTGTTCTTACGTTTGAGAAAACATATGCACATTTAATATGTGTTTTTACGGTAATCGAAACAAAATGGCCATTTTATAGTTAAATATTAAGAGATTTATAAATAATCGAAATCCAAATCGGCAATTGTATCGGAATGGGGAAATAAGGACGGAATCCATAATTTTATCGGAATCGGGAGAAATATTAAAATCGTCCCATCACTAGTATATACATATATACATGCATATATATATATAAAATATTCATTGTAACACAACAATTATTGAATATATGTGTGTGTATGTGTGTGTGTGTGTGTGTGTGTGTGTGTGTGTGTGTGTGTGTGTGTGTGTGTGTGTGTGTGTGTGTGTGTGTGTGTGTGTGTGTGTGTGTGTGTGCATATGCATATATAGATTTGTAATATTTTAGGACTTTTGTATAATATGACTGTTTAAATTTCTATTTTCTTTGCCATCTCAGTTTCTTCAGAGTTATTCTCGCACCATTAGCCATGTTACCCGATGTGTTATTGCGTCAAGAACATGGCCTCTTCTCCGTTAAAAAAGCGAAGGTAGACTGGGGAGAAGAAGGGAGGAAATGCTTCTTGTGTGTCTGTGAGTAATGAGGCTTATCATATGAAAGGTAAACGTTTCCTGGCCAGGAAAGAGGCACAAGCTTATCATCTGATTAGATTTTGCTCCATTACTGCAAACGTGTCCGCATGAATGTGTTTCAAGATCATCGCAACGCTGGTGAATCATGACAGTAAAGTCCACAGATTCATTTCCGGTCCAGCTGCGGACAACGTCAGCTAAAGTTTCGCATATGTTACCCCCCCTCACCTCTCTCTTTCTTTCTCTCTCTCTCTCTCTCTCTCTCTTTCTCTCTCTCTCTTTCTTTTTTTCTTTCTCTCTGTGGTTCATCTTTTCTTTCCTATAACATCGAATTTTGTTTTACTGTATATCTTATTTCTATCGGTAATTTATTATAATTGTCACTGTAATTCATAAATTATATGAATCATGATACTACGAGGTAATTTGTGTTCGTACGAACATTATCGGCTTTCACACATAAAAACATATCAGCTGATAAGTAGATAGGAGATGTTGTCAAATCTGCTGCAAATAATGTACTCTCTCTCTCCCCTCTCTCTCTCTCTCTCTCTCTCTCTCTCTCGGCCTAAAAACTTCTTTTATGTCTTCCTATAAGATATTCTTATACCGCTATAAAGCCACCATTCGTCCGTGCGTTGAATATTTTTCACATCTGGACTGGCTCACCAATAACCTTTTCTTTATAGACAAAGTAAAAAAAAAAAAAAGTCGCACACTGTCTGGCAAGCTCCTGTCCCTATTTCATCCTTATGCCTGGTTTACAAGTACTTCTACAAAATGTGCACTTATAACCCCCAGTATAGGGACGGGAGAAATTCGCGAACTACTGTCCGCCCTGCGAAACACATACACGCCTCACACAAAACGTTCGCACGCACAAAAGATCAAAGATACTTCCATTAATACATATACACATTTACATTGGTACACAGTGTACGACAGTCGAAATGAAAAACCGTACTCAATTTCTTATAAAAAAAACTTTCTTTCATCAGAACGTTCCTTTGACACGTTGAACTCTCATTTTTCACGAACTCTTTATTTTATCTTGTCTGAAGTTGTCTATACTAAATTAAACTCATTATTTTTCCAACTTATATTTTTCGTTGCCACAAAAGTTGCTTGTGCGAGATTGCTAGATTTTCATCTATTTTCAAATCTACAACACACAGAATTGATAATTCAAGACGTTAATATACGTCAGCAAAACAAAGCTACAAACACCCCTCTTCAACAGTATACACAATCTCTTTGTATGGCACTGAGTCATAAAGGTTATATTTTTAATTCGATAAAACAAATCGGTTGTGTCTGATTTGGTTGTTTGCTAAACGAGTCATACTTGGCTGAAGTTTTTTCTAGCCACCAAAGCCAACAGAATATAAGCCATTGTTAAGATGGTTTTGTCCCTAGTAACCGATGTATGACTTTAATCCTATACAGTTGTAGATGGTCCATCCTTCTAGGGTTTGCGCCCATCTCTTGAAAAATGTTTATTCGCCGGTAGTTCGACACGCTCCTAACGGGTAATGCCGACGGATCTGCATCAAGCATTTTTCAGGTCAGAGTGCTCTTCATCTAGGGCACTAACTCTTCGATCTCATTTACCGACCCTTGTGTCATATCATCCATGGATGGAGATAAGCCATTCTCATGGTATAGAGTTCATAAAGATCGCGCCTCAGGATTGCCTTATCTATATGAACTTCTCCACTTTGGTCACACCTATTCGTAACCCGTATGATTGCAGGTGTTTACTCCTGCAACCGAAAACAGTCAGGTCCAGCAGTTGCATGCGAAGTTGAGGAAGGTTTGACTTAGAACACACAAGGCTATTGTTGCAAAAGCAACGTTGCCATTGATTTACGGTTCCGCGTCTGACATATCTTCATTTACCATATGCAGAAACAGAAACGACTTGAGGATGACGGGTCCTAGTACCAACTCCTGGACATTTACCAGAGCATTATTAGCTGGATAGCTCTAACACTACAATGTCGCTACTCATCCCACCACAGCGAGGAAGGGTTGGACGTTAATGCAGAGGGTCGTTACTAAAGATTAGAGGTCGTTTTTAACAGAAAATAAAATAAAAAAACGCAGATAACAAAATATAAAGAGTGCGTTTATTAATATTGTTCCCTCTGTTAAATTTAGAAGAAAAGGTCTTTTTAGTTTAACTGTCCGGAAAAGCACATTTTGAAAGGTTAAATGATAAAATGGCACTCAAAATGAAGAACGTTTGGGCATAATGGCCGTTTTTATTGAACTAACAATCGGAACTGTTACTCTTGCTCTTTTACATTTCAAAATAGACTAGAAAAATTACGACAATTGCGGCGTTAACAGTGGTTTCTGTGTGTGCGTACCGACACGTAGACATATCAAAACTTATACACTATGGCGGCAAAGGTCTTGCAACACGACCGGAAATCAAAACTATTCACGAATCTTCAATAAATGAAACTTTTTGTTGGCTTGCAATAAGTGCTGTATTAAAACAGCATAGGACTTTACGCTTATTTTAATGCCCTTCTAAAATACAGCGTAACAATGCGTACAAGAAATTAAATATTTAACAAAGACATTAAAATCGTACAAATACTTTTATGCATGAAATAAGTCATTTAAAAAATAATAAGAAACTAACGGGAGCCTGTTGAAATTTCACGATTTTTTTCAATGTCAATTTAAATAATGCTTTCCTAATGATATAAAAATTCTTTTTGAAATAGTAAATTCCGTTAGGGTCCAAACTAATAAGAGAAAATGATTCATTCTTTCTTTCGTAAAAATAACTATCATTGTCGGCTGAATATTTTTCAAATGAATAAAACGTCTTATTTATTTATAATTGTAGCAATTTAATTCATACGTATTTAATTTAAAATGTACTGTTTTAATCGACAGGATGACATAATTTTATTTTGCAAAAATTCATTTTAAAAAGGGCAAATTCGGAATTTTTTACCTTAGCGACATCAAATTACGCAGCAAACATTATCGAATGATCTCATATTTAAATATATGTGAAAAGTGATAAATTACGTACGCACAGGAAATGCTTGAGTGTATATGGATAAAAATTGAATGTGAAAAAAAATATAAGTAAGATACAGCTACGATCACCTTAACACCGTTGCTGTAAGATCACTGAAGTTAAGCGATGTTGAGATTGGTCAGTACTTAGATGGGTGACTATCTAAAAATATCATGTGACGTATGTAGCACTCGATCCTAGTAGTTTTGCAATCCAAGGGGCAGTTACTAATCTGAAAATAGAACGAGCCTTACCTGCGTAAACAAGTTTCGTAGTTTTTGGAGGCATTGAAAAAAAAGTATATATTTTTTTAGTGCATTAAAAAGAATGAAAACAGAGAAAAACACAAAGGAACGAATGCAAAACTGCTTAGAGAGTATATGTAGCACGTGAACAATAGAATAGTCAAACAAGATGAGTACTACAAACAACACATTTGTCAATGAAACGTATTTTTAGTCTGAGAAAATTGACCACATCCTGTCTGCTCATCCTTCGGCTAACATTCATATTTGTGGTGACTTCAATATAATGACATGGCTGACCCACTCAAATAAGACAGATGATGAGGGGAGGTTCTGTCATGATTTTGCCATTGCCTATGACTTCATTCAGAGTGTTCACGAACCAACCCGTGTGCCCAATACTACAGGTCAGTATGTAAACCTTCTAGATTTTTTTCTCACAACTTTCCCTGAGCTATGCTCATGTTCCGTTTTTTTCTGCTCTGGGATCCTCCGAGCACTCCGTCGTATCAGTTAAGACAAAAATGAAATGTAATAAGACTTCAGACGTACCTCTTCACCGTACTGTATATCGGTACTCTATGGCTGACTGGGATAGCTTCTGTACATTCATATCTGATCTACCTCTGCATTCCATGTTTAAAAAGGATGTGTCCTCTATAGTATCAGACCTGACCGAATGAATAATTGTAGGCATAGACCGATTCATACCATCCAAAAATTCCAACAAAAACCTAACAGCCATCCATGGTTCTCCTCAGAATGTGCTGCTGCCATCGCGCACAGAAATCACTTTTTTCCATAGCTACCAACGTAATAGATATACTGAGACTAAAGCTTCTTTCAGGACTGCTAGCAACCACTGTAAAAGAGTAATAAAAAATGCAGGAGCTCAGTCCGTTAAATCTAAAGTAGCTGAGCAGCGACTTGGTTCCCACCAATTTTGGCAAATAGCAAACAGGATCCTGAACAGAAGCGTGCGTTCTATCCCAACCATCATCAATGGACCTGAGGTCATCTCGTCAGCATCAGACAAGGCCAAACTATTTGCCAAGAACTTTGCAGATAATTCTACTCTATGCGACGAAGGCCATCAGCTCCCCGTATTTCCTCCTATAACAGACAACACGCTATGCAACATACAAATATCTGTGCGTGAAGTCGCCAAGCTAATCAAGAACCTTGATTCGAGTAAAGCAACTAGCCCTGGCGGCATTCCAATTATAGTGCTGAAAAAGCTCCAACCAGAACTTGCCCCCATACTTACAAAACTGTTTAAGCGTTGCCTTAAGGAGAAGTGCTTCCACACTCTGGAAAACCTCATCAGTATACCCTGTCTTTAAAAATTCAGGTGATAAGTCATGTCCTTCTCAGTACAGACCAATGTCTCCTGCGTGTCATGAGTAAGTTGCTGGAATCCATATTAAATAGAGAAGCAGTCGACCACCTCAGCAGAAATAACCTTAATATGTTTCCGTTCTGCTAGATCTACAGCAGATGTGCTAACGGTTATATCTCATAGGATTAGTGAATCTATCGACAAAGGCTTCTTTTCTCGGGCAATTGCTCTTGGTATATCAAAGGCCTTCGATAAGGTATGGCATAAGGGCTACTTCACAAGATTTCCAGCTATGGTATAACTGGAAATGTTTTCTCAATTATTACATCATTTCTCTCTGATAGGCTCATAAGAGTAGTGGTTGATGGGCAGAAATCAGAGGTCCAGAGTATTAATGCTGGAGTCCCTCAGGGGTCCATCCTGAGCCCAACTCTCTTCCTCATCTACATCAATGATCTCCCAAAACACATACTAAAATCATTCGTTGACATCTATGCTGATGACACGACCATCTATGGCAACACTTCAAAGGCTGTAAATGACAAAGTTCTCTCTGATTCTCTCTCCTCTGATCTTGAGCGCGTGGTACAGTGGGGGAAGAGGTGACTGATTACTTTTAATGCATCTAAAACCAAGCTCCTATCTTTACATCATCAACGCTCTGCCCCATCTGGTATCAATTGAAATGGATGGCTCTAATCTTGGGGCGGCTCCGTGTTTTGACAAGCTTCTGATCTGAAATGGAACACGTACATCAGGTCTGTTGGCAAGGTCGCTGGAAAAATGGTGGGATCCTTCTACCGCTCCAGAATATATCTCACTACTGATGCAATTCTCTATCTGTATAAAAGCCAAGTACGTCCAAGGATGGAGTACTGCTGCCACATCTGGGCAAGAGCTGCTAAAAACAGCCTATCCTACCTTGACATAGTACAAAATAAACTTCGTGGTTTAGTGAGGATGCCCTTTTGTCTTCCCTGCAGCCTCTCTCCCACAGAAGAGACGTTGCGAGCCTGTCTTTGTTTTATCGCTATTTTCATGGCAAGTGCTCGTCTGAGCTCCAATCTCTTGTCCCCCTCGCCAATCTTTCACGAGAAACACCCGTCTGGCTAAAACCACTGTCATTAATTTTCCCCACTCTTTATCTGTGCCTAAATCTAAGCGTAGATTCCATGAGCAGAGCTCCTTTCTTAGAATTGCACGCCTGTGGAACTCTCTTCCGTATGCCTGTTTCCCACCTTACTACAACTTGGACGTCTTTAAGTTCAACATAAACAAATTCCTGATTAATCCCCCTTAAGTAAGACACTTTATCAAATCTCCAATATTAACGATTACTACGATAGTATCCCATTGATTACTATACACGCAATAACCCTTATCCACGAGTGGCTTTCGGGCCTTGATAAATGGTGACCTCTATCTAAAAAAAGGTCGGTCTTCTCACTAGTAGTAAGAATAAAGTTCGTGAGAAGATGGCAATATTGTGATCGGATGATTGCCTGCTTTCCACAGAGGTAAAGTTAGAAACAAAGTCATATTTATAGGATGTCAGCTCCCTTAAATAGGACACATTCTGACACACGTCTTTTCAAGAGCTAATAAATTAAGAGATCTACAATGTTTCTTAATTTCTTCATTTTCTAACGGACTGTACTGAGCACATAATCATCTCATCTCCTCGTCTAGTTCATCCAGCACGTAATAGTCTCATCAAAATTCCTTCAGTTGCCCGATATCTCTGATTAGTGTTATATAGAATTAGCAAGGCTACCCGGTGTTGTTCAACTTAAAAGTATAACATATTTCTATTAAAACCTATATCGCTCTATCTTTCACTATCCTTCTCTCTATTTTTGTAGTTTTCAACCTCCCGGTTTTCTTCCCTCGTCCTCAACCCCATTGTTTCTCCTCGTAGCCCATTCCCCTCTAGCTAGATATACATGCACATTTTTTTATATAATAAATTTTTCATGGACTTAGTCGGCATTTTGTTGAAAAACAACCGATCCTATGACGAAACCAAGCCCAGATGATCATCAGAGCATTAGTATTTGTTTCTAACTTTTAGGTCCAGGGCGATGCTGGTCAAGAAAATACCAACCTTGTAGATGGTTTTGTTTTGTATTTTTCAAGGTTTTACTGATAATACAAACACACATACACGCAAATGTTTATCCTTTATATTATAGATAAAAAAACAGCAGTAATTTGCATTTCTGTTCAGCCCTAAGTAGCCCACATTTCCATACCTGACCGTATTATTTGGAAAAATTATTAGTTTATTACAAGCAGCTCTATCGGTTCCATTGACATTCGGTGTTGTGAACGCCGTAATACCCGCCGTTTAAAAGTGTTTTGGGGGGTTGATTTCATATACATCGTAATTAGCTACAATTAATACAATATATTTGCAATTCAGTTATTTGATTAATGGACACAGAAGGAAGAGACCATAACAAAAATCCTTGTTTCCCATAATTTTTTACTCGTAATTTTACAACCAAGAAAATATTTTTGCTACGATGACAGAGGGAAAATGACGGGGCAGATAAAAGTCTTATAAAAGTTTACGCGGGAAAATCCGTTTTAATGTTTTCATGTTCATTTCCGAGAGGCACGCGAAAAGATTGAATGACTAAGACGCTATAATTGTAGTATAGATTAGCTTAAGATTACATGTATATTCTTCGATGTATACATATTTATATTCTTCTTTGTCAGTCTGAATCAGAAAATCATGTCTTTTCCATTTTTATTTGTTCAATTTCCTCATATATTAATCTCCTTCAATATCGATCTATTAAATTACTTTGCTTGTAAACATTCAATAACGCACATATGATAAAGTGTCGAAATATAAATTTGTTTTAAATAATTTTTTTCTGTTTGTAATATCTCAGGTGTTATTGGAGGATGTAGACATTTTAGTTTGTTAAAAACGCGCAAAAGTTATATCCCGTTGATTTAAAATGCATTCTTCATGTTAATCTTTTAGAGGAAACGTTGTATGGTGGTGACTAATCCCTATTAATTTTTAAATGTGCATCGAAAGGATACCATAATACCTAGGTTGCTATATCTTATCATAATAAAGGTTCATACAAAATGTCAGCCATATCGGCCCACTAGTTTCCGAGGAAAAGCGGAACGAACAGGCAGACAAACAAACAGAAATATAATATAGATTCAAACCACAATAATACATAACTGTGAGAGTTTAGAGATTACGGACGGTCGAAGGACAAGGTCAAACAAAAGGTCAATGACAGAGGTATTCTGCAGGTTTCAGAAAATGCGACGTGAGGAAGGGCAGTTTGATTTAGACTCGCAACAACTAGATTTTAAAAAATCACAGATTGTCACAGCTATGACCGTATAGAAAAAATGCTCCACTACACATAATAAAGCTAGCCAACCCTTACTACCTTGTTTGATATTGTGTCGTGAGATATCATTTCGACCCACAATATTTTCATTTAATTTTTTTATATTTCGGGTCTAGTATGACCACGCTGAGATCAAAATGTAGTATGTGTTCTTATACTACATTAGTTCTGTTCTCGGTCAATGAAGACTGGATCATTTTTTGACCGAATACAAAGTGCTCCTTTTGAGAAGCTGGATTTTCGTCCACAATAAAAACCGACTTTGTATCTAACTCGACCCTCGTATGTGGGAAGACAAGTAAATAATGACAACGGATAAAGAAACTGTTGTATGATTTATAAGGTTACGTGAAATGTGTTCGTTCTTCCGATAACTTTGACGTCCATGCACCCACCAATTACTCATGTAAAGACGATAGATGTCTCCAATGTTGAAATATCGGAAGACAGAGGCCGATAAATACGGATAGAATGATGGGGGATATAGGAATGCCCCAACACATAAAATGAAAAGACAATTGTATAACGAGAAAGAGAGAGAGAGAGAGAGAGAGAGAGAGAGAGAGAGACACACACACACACACACAAAAATAATAAAGATTCAAAGCAAGGCAACGATAAAGTGACAGAGAAATAAGTGCGTAGAAATAGAAATTGAGAAAAATACACAATGACAGATGAACAAAAGTGGACATAGGTATAGATTGACAAAGAGAAAAAGAAATGTGTCGACATATATAGATGAATGGAGACAGAGACGGAGAAAAGAGATGGCAGTGGATTCTGAATGACACAAATAAAAAGATGAAGACAAAGAAGGCATTCTTCTGATAGATATGAATTCGTTTGGCTCCATAGTCAAGAATGAAAATAATCAAACTAAAAACAACTCAAACAAAAAAAAATGGATGATTTGTCATAAAACTTTGAAAAACTTTCGTTTTGTACTAAAAAAATGTCGATTCGGGAGGACAAACATTTGATTGTCTCTAACTGTTTAGGATCAAAGTGTAGTATATGTCCTATCTTTAATCAAAAGATAAGAAACCTTTCCAAACTGCTTTCAATTCAAAATGCCTCGTTCCAACAATTTAATAAAAATCAATAAATATCTGAATCTTGGCAGATTTCTTTGACTTTAATGTTTAATTAAATTTATCTATTTTTCATCTGCCCGACTGTAAATGGGATTCATGTGTATGTTGTTAACTGAAAATTTGACCAGTCAACCAGAAAAGGATCTATTAAAAACTAGCAGGGAGATACTGCGTTGCCAGAAGGAATAGTAAGAATTTTTTGTATTATTACCAATTGGTTCTATTGTTATCACTCGCGAACTAAAGGCCGAAAAAAAAACACCAATTGAGTTTTTAAAAAAATCCCCCCACTAAAAAAACATGCAAGTTAAATTTGACTTCTTTAAATAAATGTGTTAGAAAAGGTTTGCATACACAAAATCTTTAAAAAATACACGAGAAATGTTTTATTGAAAAAAGTGAAATCTTTCTTTATTTAAACCAATGGGATGTGTGTGTGTCTTTTTTCTGTATTTTAATCAGTTACGATTAAGACTCCTCTTATTTGCCTCAAATCTTAATTTGCATACTTGATTATTCTTTTCTTTATTATGATCAGTTGCTATTAAGATTAAGCCATCCTTTCTCTATTCATAAAAATAAATTTGCGTACGTGAACGGACACTTGTGCCTTCATTCCTATTAAAATAAGTGCATTACTGTAGAATGCTGTACACAGTTGAATTTAAGTATTCGCGCACTAAATAACGTATCCGGATTAAATATTTTACAAAATTATGATGTTACTATGTATGTATTCCTTTGCTAATAACCAATATAATAATTTAAATATGAACCGCGCTAAAATAATAACGTTATTGTTTAGAAACCCATTTTTAACATGGAAGGCTAGAGCTTTTTGTAACTCTTATGTATTTTCCACTATACTTTAATACGCAAACAATATGGTATGAAGTTAAATTTAACTTGAACATCGTACCTAAAAAGTTGCACATTCTGTATTTTGCATAAGTACAAAAACATATCTAGAAAGCAACTCATGATTGCATAGAACAGAGAATAGATTACTCCTTGCTTTGTCGGGTTTGAAACAAAGCACGACGTTGTTCATGGCTGCCTTTGAGCGACAATTACAACTAGTGACCGACAGTTGTTATACCAGCTAATGTCCAGCAGTCACCGTGGGTAAATGGCAATTCTCGCAAAAACGCCTCAAAACAGCGGTAACTTCTTTAAAACAACAGTGCCTGCTGTGTCCACCCCTGCCATGAAGTGACAGTAACCACCTAAAAAGAGCAATGCCAGTGATTGACAACAATTGAAGACAAGCGATTTGCCCGTCTATATCTGCTCTTGTCAAGACGTGATAGTAACCACTTGAAAAGAACACTGATAACTAGTTACGCCAATAACCGTCAGGGACCGACAGTGCACGCTATTGGGTGACAATGCACAACAATTGAAGACAAGTGATTTCATTTCAGATGAGTACACTGTTCATCATCGATAGTGACTGACAATGCTCGGTAGTTACAGATGGGGCCAATACTATGATAACCGCAAGTAACTGCCTCAAAACGCCAATGCCTATCAGTGTTCGCCGTTAAAGACAGAGAATTATATTTCGGAACAGTGTAATAGAGACTGACACTGTTCATGGTCGAGAGTGACTGACTATTAACGCCGGGAACCGACAGTGATAGTAGTAAAGGCAGCCAGTGTTCACCAGTTAACGTAAATAACCGGCTCAAAACAGCACTAGCCACCAGTGACTATCAGTGCCCGCCACTGGGTGACAGTGCCCGACAACTGAAGACAGACGTTTAAATTTCACAGCAATCAAATGTGGGCGGCAACTGCTCATGATCGATAGAAACGGACAATGGCCGATAGTTTCATAGGAAGACAGTGCCTGCTAGTAAAGGCAAGTAACCGCATCAAAACGCCAATAAACTCCATAAAACACCACTAAACTCGCTATTGAAAACAGATAATTTCATTTTGAAGCAGTTCAATGGAGGTCGATACTGGTCATGGTTGACAGTTAACGCAGCCAGACAACCAGTATATATATATATATATATATATATATATATATATATATATATATATATATATATATATATATATATATATATATATATATATATATACTAGCAAAAGTACCCGTCATTGACTGGGTTCAAAAACAGCCTATAGAAAATGGAATCTGGTTTATGAAAGTATGATAGGTTATGAAAAGGAATGGTTCTAGAGAGATAGCTTCGAATTTGAGGGTATCAAAACCAAAGCAAAATATGATGAAAGTAAAAATAAAATAGATAAACCGCATAATTTATTATACCATACCTGTTCACACTAAAACACTTATCACAATATTCTGTGAATCTATATTAAAAAACCTTGTTAAACTTTGTGACATATTTCCATTCTATGGAGGTCAGGCGCGAACGAACATCCCATAATTTTATTATACCATGTTTCTCCAAACTGAAACGTAATTATCAAAGTATACTTACGCAGATAGATATGAAAAGTCTTTATTAAAGTTTGTGCCTATTTCCATTCTATGGAGGCCAGGCGCGAACGCAGACCCCACAATTTTATTATACCATCTCTATTTAAGTTAAAACATACTTATCAAAGTATTCGTATGTACATCTATATCAAAAACACTTGTAAACGTTTTTTTTTAATTTTTTATTTCCATACTTTGTGGACCAGGCGCAAACGCAGACCCCACAATTTTAATGAATCATCATTATGCCAGATCAAACATACTCATTCCTATGTCTCGATACATCTTCTAACATTATAGGTGATCAGTTTTCTATAATAGTCAACCATATAGGAGCTTATTCGTAACCAGATACACACAGAGACGTTCAGTTATATATATATATATATATATATATATATATATATATATATATGATTAGTTTTTTTGGAAAAAGAATTCTAGCAGAGTGCTCAATTAAAAGGAAAATCCAAATTGTAAGAGCGTATTCATATTTTGTGTACAAAAAGTTGTTAGTTGAGACAGATCATTGGTACCGTCGGTTTTAAGCCCGATAATAAGGCCCGTTTAAGGTATCCTTATCAAGCTCTCTTCAGCCAATTTTCTGTACACAATATATATATATATATATATATATATATATATATATATATATATATATATATATATAAAATAGTTCCCTTTAATTGGTTGAACATTTTAGATGTAATTATCGATACGTGTTTGCATTAAAACCTTATTTACACATCTCGATCATGGAGCTCGTCTGTTAGCAAAAGTCTTAACGGCGTTACGTTACAAAATTAAGGGTTGAAAGTTCGAACCGTATGGTAGGTAGGCAAGTGGTTTGAATCTATACTGATAGGTCTTCAATATACGGAATAGGTTTGTCTGTAAAAAGCTAAACATATTTAATTATTATATAGATAAATAATGAAAAAAAAAGAGAAACAGAGACAGAGATGTAGAGAGGTGTATTGCTGTCGTCATATTGACTCCTTCTTTGTGCATCCACACGTGCGGATATACTTATGTGAGGCGATAAGCAAAAGCAACTTTGATCATCGTTTTGTTGACGAGTACAGCCATTGGATTTGCTTGTCTGCTGACACGCAACTCCAACAATTGGTGACAACCAATCCATTAGCGGCTTTTCAATATGACCTTCACTTAAAGTGTCAAAATGAGATATTTCGGAGACTACATTTTCTTCTTCTTCCCATTCAGATTCTACAATATTAAATTAATCGCTTTTGGATATTGAAATAATTTACACGATAAGAAAAAGATACGAAACGGAGAAAAAGTGAGAAAAAAGAAGAAAACGAAGAAATGAAAAGAAAAACAAGTGAATAGAAGAATTACAAAGAAAAAGTAGAAAAGAAAATGAAGAAAAAGCAAAGGAAGAAAAGAAATGAAAAGAAAATTTTTTGTAGCTGGATGCTATTTATATATGCCATTAATTTGCATATGAGAAGAAAAGGAAAGATAAAAGAATAAGAAAAAATTTAAATTTAAAAAAAAATGATATAATAAAGAAATAAAGAAGCAATGAAAAAAGAAGAAGAAATTTGAAAAAAAATGAAATACAGAAAAATGAAATCAAGGAAAAATGGAAAAAATGAAATAAAGAAGAAATGAAGGAAAAATGGAAAAAATTAAATAACTGAAAAAGAAAAGTAAAGAAGAAATGAAAAAAAAGAAAAAACTAGAAAAAGAAATTTAAAAAATAAATTAAAAGAAAAAATGAAGAAATAAGAAAAAGAAATGAAAATAAGAAGGAATAACAAAGAACGAATAAAATAAAGATGAAAAGAAAAAAATGAAAAAGTAAAATAAAAGAAATATAATAAAGAAGAAATAAAAATAATGCATGAAAAAAAGAAATAAACAAAGAAGAAGAAGAAGAAGAAGAAGAAGAAGAAGAAGTAGAAGTAGAAGAAGAAGAAGAAGAAGAAGAAGAAGAAGAAGACCGACTAATGGTGCATTGTAGTCAATGTCGCCAAATTGTCACGCGTTACTATCGACCGTGTCTGTGATTTTGGTAAAAGCAGTAACCGTAAGTTAGCATTTTCTACGCCTCGGGCGATTAACTCTCACCTCACGGCGAATAGCATCTGTCAGGTTTAGTCATCACACGAGTCAGTTGTCCACGTCGACTTTTATGACAAATGCAATGGGTGAACGCAGCCGGACAAGATGTCAGTAGAACAACAATCTTCTAATCGCCTCCCGATCGTGTTTTGAAGCACACTAATCTCCAATATAAAATGGATTAGAATCGTCACGCCCTACTTGCATTTCTTCTAGCATTATTTATGGAAGCCAAGTGTTTTTCTCGCCTGCGTTGTCGACAAAGAATTCCTGTTCGATGATTTCCACCCAGGCAGGCGGACATTCATCGACCATCTTGTTTTTCAAGGGAAGTCATTACTTTTAGACCGGTTGGAACGCTGTCCTGCGCGCGAACGCGTGGTATTTTGAGGCACTGGGGGTTCGTTTTTATGTCTGACAGATGGACGGGGACCGGCCGGGATTGGTAGGAAAGAAGAGAGAAGGGTGATTCGTTTAATGTGATATATATATATATATATATATATATATATATATGTGTGTGTGTGTGTGTGTGTGTGTGTGTGTGTGCGTGTGTGTGCGTGTGTGTGTGTGCGCGCGCGCGAAGGTAAGAAAAAAAGAAAAGTGAAAGAGAAATATTGTTTTAAAAGATAAATAGACAAAAGAGAAAAAGAAAGACAAAACACAAAAGAGTGACGAAAGAACTTACCGAAATACTGAAACAAAAGAATGATAGACGAATAGAAAGAGAGAGAGAGAGAGAGAGAGAGAGAGAAAGAAAGAAAGAAAGAAAGAAAGAATAACAATAGATACAAAGAGAAAACAATAAAATACGGAGGAGGGGGTAGAGAGGGTAGAGCGAAAGAAGAGAAACAAATGAATAAAGAAAATTAAATATAATGAACAAATGAATGAGATAAAAACCAGAAAGAGAGACAGATGAAAGAAAAGAAACCGAATAAAACAAAGAGAAACAGAAGAAAATAAAGAAAAGAGAGAAAGGAACGAAAGAAAGAAAAGATAATTGATACAAGACAGAGAGAGGGGGAGAGATGGAGAACACAGATAATAAAGACAGAAAGATGGGAGGATGAAGAAAATATAATGGGAGAGAACCAAAGAGAGAAGAAAGAATATTACAAAAACAAAACAAAAAAATGGCAAGCGAAAAAAAAAAGAGTCTTTCAAAATGTCGACAAGAATATTAAGTGCTTAATTTTACATTTACTTTTTTCTCTGCGGTTATTCCATTCTCATTATCAGCTGATTTGTTTTTAATGATCTTCATTTCACAGCCATTAGTCTGAGTGGATAGTTTTAGTGCTGGTTGTGGACAGAGACGCCGACAACAGCGAAGGATTTGGTCTTTTGTTATTGCGTCTGCTAAACAAGTTATCAGCTTTACAATTTGAAAAGTAGAAAGGCGACACTGACAAACATTCGCAAAGTGATTATCTTGAGAAAGTCTATAAATACATCCAAAGCAAAAGGATATAGCTTTATATAAGTACCCTTCATTTATGATGCCATGACCTTCATTAGATAACGAGTGTGTTATGTTTTTTTGTTATTTTACAACATATCGACCCTCTCCGACGGATATTTAATGTTTAATCCAGTGATTTCAGTAAGGTATTAGGTTTCATATACTATCTTCAAATATTTAATCATGTTGTAATTTCACGTTTTGTAAACGATTGTTTTGGAACATATAAATTTTATTTTATCCGTCGGTGGTACTCTGGCAGATAGTATCACTCCGTATAACCCTAACCGTCACAGATACTATTATTCAGTCGGGTTAGAATGAATCTGAGCAAATCTACTACATTTACGTGTTAAAATTGGATTAAGCTTACGTCGTACATACGATGGTTGAGGTAAAGACTGCCTGAGCACCTAATAGGGTTGAGAATGAAGGTAAGGAGATAGAAACTGGATTTCGCGATGAGGTCGGGCCAAATCTCTTGTCCAACGGTGTCCGAAGCGCTCTTATCCGATTCTGTATAATGCATGAATAGGACAGGTACTACTACTTGGCTAGGAGCAAATTGCAGTATCTGTTCTGATACACCTTTTCTGGCCTTGGACAGTAATGTAGAAATCATTTTAGATTGAGGCATGTTTTTTTTAAATTGATCTTGTGTCCTCGTGGGAACACAAGTAAATAGGTATCATAAATAGGTATCATTGTAGATTTGGCACTGAAGAAGTAACTACACCCCTCTAAACTCCCAAGTTTGAATATCGCTACTAGATGCAGTTTTTTATGAAAATATATCTTGAGACAAGGGTGTAAAAAACTAACAAGAACGAAATATGATCATCGCAAGACATGAGATGCCAGTTTACATTTGTCTTTAACAATTAGCAGGAAGAGAGTCTCACAACTATGCAGTTTTTGGAAAGAAACTACTGGAATAGGAAGCTGCATTATAATGGAGTATCAAAACAGAGACTTGATGGAGACCATTAGATCCAACGATTCAAACGAACTGGGGCAAATCTAGCTGGAAATAAATCAGACAATTATGAAAACACACATGCTATAAAAGTTATTTTAATCTGTACACACGTGCACAGTCTTGCCAGGGTTGAAGAATAGCATACTTAGTGTTCAAAAGATTATGGCGCAAATAAAATATGCATGCGAGTGAATATCTATATATATCTATATATATAAAAATGAAATGTCTGGTTTATTCAAAATCGATAAACTAGAAATTTACGATCCCGTTTTCTGTGAAATTTTATAACAGTGAATCTTTATCATCTAACTGTGTTTTTAAATATTAAAAAGTAAATATTGCCTTATTAAAAAAAAACTTTTATTCGTCGGGGAAAATTTTCGATTTTATCTGATCCGATTAGCGAATATACTTCCGGTTAACCATTTTGAAATGACTAAACATAACGATTCTGACTATAATACATTTTTTTTTAAATCGTTAAAATTATTATTAAATAAAATAAAAATATTCTCAGTAAATGCGGAACTATTTTTACCCATGCACCATGAGTTGATGACTTCCTATTTACAATATTTCAATATCTGTTTACAAACTTTTCTCCCCCGAAGGCCCGTCTCACGTTCGTATATAACAAAACATATTTTTGTAGATTTCGGTGTGCTAAAAACGAAACTATAAACTATGTCCGTCGCAAAAAATACTTTACATGATATGAGGAATTTACTTTTCCGAAAACTTGGTGATCACTTTTCCATGTAAATTTGACTTAACATGAGCACTCACTTTCTGGCCGCATGAGAGAGGGGGCATTTTCTTTTGTGTTTATTGCATATAAGGTTTTTTTGACAAGGCCGTTTGGTATGCGAGTGCATATTTACCAGTCTTCGTTTATGCTCGCGCGTAGCGTACGATGGCTAGGGCTGTGAAATGGAAAATAGTCCCAGAATCCAGGGATTATTACCATGCAAAGGAAATCAAACAAAAATAAACACACAAAAAAAATGCCGCTCTCTCACGTGGCCACAAAGTGGGTGCTCATTCCAAGTTACATTTACATTGCAAAGTGGTCCGCCATTTTTCGAAAAAGTAATTTCTTCATGTCATGAAAACTACTTTTTTGCGACGGAAATGGTCTGCAGATTCGTTTTCAGCACACCGAAATAAATCTACAAAGCGTTATTTTCTTATATACGAATGTGAGACAGGCCTTAAAGTAAAATAATACCAGATTTTGGGGGGCAGATTGGCCGTTTAGTTGTACATATATCCTCACACCAGGTAGTCACTAAAAGGGACTCTTAAAAGTTTAAAAGTATCGGGCAAAAGTTTGTTTACAACCTTTAAATGGGTAAAATATAATAACATACTTATTGAAAATGTGATCATGTGCTTAACAATTTTTTTTTTTTAAACTGGAAGATGACGTTTTGAAATAATTACTTGTCTTTTATTTTATTTAGAATAACAAACATTGACCAATAAAAATGAAATTTTCGGTTCTTATGTAGTTTTAGTGCCGCGCTGAAATATATCGTTATTATTTGGAAAACCATTCTTACGGAGGAGGTGAGGGTGTTTTCTAACTATTTTGTGCTTCCACCTTACATTTATTAGATATTTTTAAAAAATATGTTGTTTTTTGTTGTTTTTTTTACATAGGCGTCACCATTTATCAAGGCCAAGAGGCCACTCGAGGATAATGGTTAAAGAATGTACAGTAGAAATTGGACAATATAGTAACCGTTAGTAATAGAGATTCGGTAAATTTGTTAACTTATATGGAACGGCTCATCAAAAACTTGTTTACGTTAGACTTGAAGACAACCATATTGTAGTCAGCTGGAAAGCAGAAAAACGGAAGACAATTCCATAGGCGTGCAGTTCAAAGAAAGAAGCTTTGCTTATGGAATCTACGCTTAGGTTTAGGTACAGATAAAGAGTGGGGGGAACTAGTGATAGTGTTTTCTGCTAGACGGGTGTTTCTTGTGAAAGTTTGGCGAGGGGGGACCATAGAATGGAGCTCAGCCGAGCACCTGCCATGAAAATAACGATAAAGCAGAGACAAACTCGCAACATCTCTTCTGTGAGAAAGAGTTTGCAGGGAAGAGAAAAGGACATCCCCCACAAGGCTACGAAGTCTATTTTGAACTCTATCAAGGCAGGATAAGTCCTTTCTAGCAGCCCCGGCCCAGATGTGGCAAAAGTACTCCATCCTTGGACGTATCTCGCTCTTATATAGATAGAGAGTAAACATAGGACGGTTACCATCTGCTATCGTATGTACCCGGGAACAATATCTCCTGTAAAATTAAACCACATTTTGGTGCTTATGCATTTTTGATATCACGCTATTTTTACATAGTTTTTTTTGTTAGATTAAACGTTCACGATATCTTTTTATTTTTTTATTTTTACTATCCTTCCCATGTTACGAATGCCTTTCAAAATATTAACATTATTGTTTCAGCACAGTAACAAAAAATATATAAGTACCCAAAATTTTATTTTTATTACTAAAACTACAAATTGTTGGGTGAAAGTACAGTTTATTATGCATTTTTCGTATAGTGCTGAAATAATAACTTTTTTTTATTTTTTACATTGGCGAGGGGAGGGTGTTTTGTAACTATACTGTGCTTTCAGTTACAGCTAACAATTTATTATTAAACAATAAGATTGTGTGGAATTATAAAAAAGGCAGATTTGCCGTTTAGTTGTACAAATAGCCTCCAACTCTGTTATCAAAAAAAGGGACACGTTGAGTCGACACCGGTGTACATATATCATAAACAGAAAGTGTGTTTATATTTACGTGATTATTGAAAATATAATCCTGTGATTAAAATTCAATTAAAATTAACAATGTTGTTTAACAAATAAAACAAAGAAATAATGAAAGATGAAGTTTTAAAATGATTAAATGTGTTTTATTTTTATAATTTAAAAATAAAAACATTAAACAATATAAATAAAATGTTGGTTTTGTTCTCGAAAAGAAATAATTAAAGATGAAGTTAAATATTGAATTATTGTGGAGACGCATCATCATATGCATCCGAGTGCAATATAAAATGTAAAATCAAACCAAAATCTTATTTGTATTGTTCAATGTTTTAAATTTTAAATTATAAAATAAAAATTTTACATTATAAAATAAACATTTTACGTGATGAAATAAAACACATTTAATCATTTTAAAACTTCATTTTTCATTTCTTTTTTATTTGTTAAACAACGTATTATTTGTATTGTTTAATGTTTTAAATGTTTAATTATAAAACAATAATAAATTATAAAATTAAACACATTTAATTTTTTATTTGTTAAACAATGCGGTTAATCTAAAATAAATTATACGTAAACAAACTTCTTGATATATTCCTGTGACGACCCAACGTGTCCCTTTTCTTAAAATTGGGTTGTAGGCTATTTGTAAACTAAACGGCAAATCTGCCAAAAAAATATATATATTGTGACATTATACGTCAGTCGATTGTTGAGGTTTTGCTTTTTTTACCATAAATTGTTAGGTTAAAGCTTTCTTTGTTTTCCCCCAGAAAACTTTTAATAGTGAAAATACACTTTTTTTTACAAGAAGTTGATTTTTATAAAAAAAATATTAATGCTTTTCCTTCATTAAATAAATTTTTAGGTGACATACAGATACGTTTCTACAAAGAAAGACGTTATTCTCTTTAGCCATTCTTACCATGGGGAGAAGATGGTGTTTGGTAACTATTCTGTGCTTTCAACTAACAATTTATTGCAAAAAAAACAAAAAATCTTAACGTGGGGAAAACTGTGGTATTCATTCCAAAAGCCATTTTTAATATGGCGTTCTTAATATGATGATTTTGCCACTACACCAAATTGAGCCACAGCAACGCGTTGCAGGGTACAGTTAGTATTTTAATAAAATATTAATCGCATTTCAAGTGAGTAATTTAAAAGTTAGAATTAGTCATTTTAAAAATCCACAATTGAACCGAACAAAAAAGCTTAATGTAAATGTAATAATTATACATTCAGCAATATCGTATATCGTCATTATCTCAAACAAGTCAGTGGCAGTGATAAAAAGAGGTGATGTTTTCTGGAATCTGAGTGACAAGTATTCCCAGAGTACTCTCGGCATTTTATCATTATTACAAAACACGGTGTCTTTTCGCAATAGCTGTTAACAATTTACGACTGATATTCTTTTATTATGTCTACAGTTTATTGCAATTTCGTATTTCTTATTTAACAATTTACTATGGCTAAATCTTATTATATTTAGTTTTTAGTCTGGACAAATAACGGGTTGGGCGTATAAAGATTTATACTTTTTGCATAAAGATGATCCATCGTTTTTCTTTTACAGTTTCGCAATTAAACTTGTGTGATCTACCATATTCTTTAAATTCCTATTATGGTTTCACATTCTCTACGTTTTTTTTTTATTATTATTTAATAATTTACTGCATAGTACTATGTTTCTTTTTTCTAAAATATCGGTACGAATATGAGTTTACTTTATTTGTATTGAATATTTTATGTAGGATGTTGCTTCGGGGATGTAAACTAAATTCAAACTGTTTTGCCATAATTTAGTCTTTTTGTTAAATATATGCTTAAACCATATTATACTTCTTTTTTTTCTGTTTGTAAAACAAGTTTTCACTTAACCTACGTTGCATCTTTAGAAAAACTGTTCTTTAAAAATATTCTCGTTAGATGAGATATTACATATACTTTAGATTGATTTGAGTATATACTTTATTAATCGAGTGTCAACTATTGGAGAGTCGGTGTACATATATTGTACTTGCATTTTCATTTGTATTTAGTTTATTAGTTGTCTAAACATCTAAGAAAATGAACTTGTTTAATATTGGAAGTTACCTCAAATTTAATCTTATTTTTTTTTATCTTTCTATATATTATTTTCTTCATACTATCGAACATTTGCACCGGAAACTACAGCCTATGTGTCCGCAATTAGTCAAGAGAAAAAATCCAGTTATTTTGTATCAGAATGATCCAATGCGCATATCTCATATTACTTTATGGAAGATATGGAATTCTTCCTCACGCATCGTATTATCACTTCTTTTAATATGTCCACCACGAGATGGAGATGTCAAACTTGTAAATGCAAATAGTTGAGAGAAAATCAAAACACAGATGCAGATAAAACTTGAAAGTGAGACGTCAAAAATGTATGAAACACAAATGAATAAAAAGAAAATATATTAAATGATTTTAGATTCGGATCAATGCTGTTTAGTGTCGGCTGATTGATAAACATTTGAAGCGAAGGGTCAGAAACCGATATTATTTTACTACTAAATTGAACGAAATAATTAGAAACACACCAGGTGATTGTTTGAAAATGGGATTAAAAAGTGCTAACAGCAAACGGAAAAGATAAACATTTATTAAAAATGGACGTTTCTGTTCGTTAGAAAACATCTAACACTTTCTGTAGGAGGCCATTTTATTTTTCAGGTTATCATAGGTTCGGTAGTTTTGAGCGGCGCCAACATTCTGCCATGTAGACAACAAGTCTTATTCAATCGGAGTTTTATAACGAACGCCGAACAACATTCTGTAAATCTTTGTCGCGCTAAGACACTATTACATCTGTTTATTCAAAGCACAATCCTATAATCTGGTTCGCATCTATACCATATGTGTGGTAACTGTCTCTGTGTATTTTCAGGGTTTAAATTAAAAAGAAAGCACTATAAGAAGGTTAAACTTAACTTTTTACGTGTTAAATCTTACGATCGATCCCATTTTGACATCAATTTAGTTTTAATAAGTTTTATATTATCGCGAGGTAACGTTACGAGCAATCCGATTTTGACATCCATTTTGTCTTTGGGATTTTTATAATATTATTGAACATATGTAGACAGCAAAAACATGTTATTCGATTTTATTTATTGACTAGCTGGCCGCCTGGCGTTGCTAAGTCGTAAAATAGGCATATATATATATTTTAATTTATGCAGATTTCTTATTTTTTATTATAAAGTCAATTCTCTATTGATTATTATCTAATATATAATAACTAGCGGGGCTACCCGGTGTTGCTCGAGACCGTATAAACAATGAGTAAATTGAATTTGATTTTGAATATATTTGTTATTTTTAGGAGAGAGGAATTTTTAATGTCTATGTATCATTTGCTATTTCGAGCAAAAGAGTATTTTACCTACCTAGGACGGGTATTACCCGTGTGAAATAATTGTATCTTACCTAGGGTAGGTAATTTACAGCATGTATATGAAATAATTTTACCTTTGCAAGTACGGGTAATATACAACACATACTTAAAATAAGTGTACCTTCACTAAGACAGGTAATTTAAATACATATATGAAACAATTTCACATACTTTTTTTTTACCTCACAACGGACATTACTCTCTCCAACCCAACCCCCAAAAGAAAACGCAAGAGCACGTTTAAAATTAACATAATCATGCTTCTTTCTACCCACTACTACAACCATCACATCATTCCCGGATGATAACATAAAAAAATTCAAAAAAATATAGATTACCCCCTAAAGAAACTGGCCTAGTAAACTTTCATAGAAAACCAACAATGTATACGTATTAATCTAATTTTGAGATCCTAAACTTTTAAAGCCATATCCGAAATCGACTTCACAAATAAAGTAATTTTGAGATAGAAAATTGTTTAAGCCATTTACGGTACAAACTTTATATTCTGCCACCCTCGTTTAATCCAAAGCGACGCTGATTATTCTGCTAATATATATTTGCCCCTATCTCATTCAATCATAAGCAACGCCAGAAATTTTGCTAATATATATTTCCATCAATCTCCTTCAATCCCGGGCGACGCCGGGGATATTACTAGTAAATTTTCTCACCTATCTCATTCAATCTTGAGCAACGCCGGGTATTCTGCTAGTGTATATGTGCAGCTATCTAATACAATCCAGGGCGACGCCAAGTATTCGTCTACTCTGTATTTGTACCTATTTCATTCATCCCCAGGCGATGCCAGGTATTCTGTTAGAATTTATTTGCACCTGCGTTATTAAATCTCGGACGATGCCTGGTATTCTGCTTCTATATATTTCCCGGGGCGATGCAGGTTATTCTGCTAATATATAAAATCCCATTCTATCCCAGGTATTCTGTTAGTATATATTTCAATCAATCTCATTCAATCCGAGGCAACGCCAGGTATTCTGTTAGTATAAATTTGCATCTATCTCATTGGATCCCAGATGCCCGTGTATTCTGCTTGCATATATTTGCATGTATCTCATTCAGTCCCGTGTGACTCCGGGTAATCTGCTAGTATATATTTGGATCTATCTCGTTGAATCCCATAATTCTTGGACACGTTACTAATTTCGAAAATCATTTTTCATAATTTAACCCACATTATCGCTCCTCTCTTACTAAAATAATAACTTTGATACATTGTCTTTGCTGTTTATTTCATTACAAAAACACTAATCAAATAACTCACATTTAATCATTTTTCATAATTCTTGGATATGTTACTAATTTAGAAAATCATTTTTCATGATTTCACCCACATAATTACCCGCCTTACTAAAATAATAATTTGAAATGTCTTTGCTGTTTATTTCATTACAAACACACCAATCAAATAACTCACAATTCATCATTTTTCAAAATTCTTGGATATGTTACTAATTTCGACAATCATTTTAATTGAAATTATTATTTCATTGAAATAAAAACTTTGATACATTCTGCCAGTATATATTTCCAGCAACGTCATTCAATACCGTGCAATGGCAGGTACAAAGCTAATATATTTTTTCAGCAAGTTTATTCAATCCCAAGCCATGCCGGGTATTTTTTTTTTTTCAAGGCACATTGTCACTTTGGTGTAGGGAGCTACTATCAGGGGCAGCAACTACTGGGCCACTATGTTGGGATTTGGTGTCGGTTCACGTTACACTTGAACTTCTGCATGTCAGTACAGTTAGGGAAGCAGGTACCTGGAATGGAATTCCAGAGTCTAGCGGTTCTGGGGAAGAAACTACTGGAGTAGAAAGATCTTTTACATCTAGGGATCTCTACTGTGTGAGGGTGGGATTTAGCCGCCTGTCGGGTTTGTCGAGGGTGTCTACGTCGTGGGGGCACAAGTGTCTGCAGTTCATAAGAGCATTCACCATTAAAATACTTGTAGAACAGGCAGAGGGATGCAACGTTTCGTCGATGGGACAGAGGCTGAAGCTTAGATGCCAGTTCAGGGCCTATCAGATTGGCGAATCTTTTTGAACCTTGTCTAGGAGCGAGAGACTAGCAGCAGATGCACCGGCCCAAATGTGACAACAATACTCCATACATGGGCGAATGGTGGCCTTATAGAGGTACAAGATACTTTCAAGTGTCAGTAGTTTTCTAGCACGGTAGAGAGGGCCTATCTTTTTCGCAGCAGCTCTGGCAATGTTTTCAATATAATTTCCTGTGAACGTTAGGCCAAGCAGTTTGAAAGATGTACTCTCAGACAGGGAGTCACTGGCCATTGCTATTAGTGGCAGAGAAGGTTTCTTGTAATTATTGAAGGAAACCAGTTTAGTCTTGGCAGCATTGAATGTGACCATCCATTTATGTCCCCATTCCACTACAGATTTGAGGTCATCCTCTAGTGTTTTTGCCATTTCTTTAGTTATGTGTTCATTTGTTTTCCTGTCATGCCTGTTATAGAGCGTGGTGTCATCAGCAAAAGTTTAGCATCTGTAAGGTGCCGGACTAGAGCATGGTTAATTATGGTCTCAAATATTTTGGCGAAAAGTGGGAGGATGTTAATGGGGCAATAATTTGATGAGTCAGTTCTTTCACTTTCTTGAATATTGGTACCACAGAAGCAGTTTTCCAACATGCTTCTATTATCTTATTTCCACCTATTTAATCCATTCAAGGGCGATTCTGAGTATTCTGCTAGTATATATTAACACCTGTCTCATTCAATCCCGGACTGTGCTGGGTATTCTGCTTGTATATAATTCCACCTATCTTATTCAATCCTGGCCGACACTGGGGATTCTGTTTGTATATATTTCAACCTATGTACTTCAATCACGGGCGATGCCGGGCATTCTGTTTATATATATTTCCATCTATCTAATCCAAACCCAGGCGACACCAGGTATTCTGCTAGTATATGTTTCCACCTGTTTCATCCGATTCCGGGCAACACTGGGTTTTCTGCTAGTACATATTTCCACCTATTTCATCCAATCATGGGCAATGCTGGGTATTCTGCTAGTACATATTTCCATCTATCTCATACAATCCGGGGTGACAGCGGGTATTCTGCTAGTACAAATATCCACCTATCTTACCTGACCAAGCGATACCAGGTATTCTGCAAAACATTCCACCTATTTCATCCAATCCCTGGCAATGGCATGTATTCTGCTAGCACATATATCCACTTATCTTATCCAATCCAGGGCGATGCTAGGTATTCTGCTAGTACATATATTCACCTATGGCATCCAATCCTGGGCGACACCGGGTTTTCTGCTGGTACATATATCAACCTATCTAATCCAATCTCAGGCAACGCCAGGTATTCTGCTATATATATCCACCTATCTCATCCAATCCTGAACAACGCAGGGATTTTGCTAGTCATATATCAACCTATCTCATCCAATCCCTGGCAATGACGGGTATTCTGCTAGTAGATATTTCCGCCTATTTCCACCTATTTCATCTAATCCTGAGCAATTCCATGTATTCTGCTAGTACATATATCCACCTATCTCATCTAATCTCGGGCAATGGCGAATCTTCTGGTATTATATATATCCACCTCATCTCATCCAATCCAGGGTGAAACCGAGTATTTTGCTAATACATATTTCCACCTATCACATTCAAAACCAGGCAACGCTGGATATTCTGCTATTACATATATCACCCTATCTCATCCAATCCTGAGTGACGGCAGGTATTCTGCAAGCACATATATCCACCTATCTTATCCAATCCAGGGCGACGCCGGGTATTCTGCTAGTACATATTTCTACCTTTTTCATCCAATCTTGTGTGATGCAGGGTTTTTTTCTAGTATATATATCCACATATCTCATACAATCCCGGACGATGCCAGGGATTCTGCTATTACAAGTATTCATCTATGTCATCTGATTCCAGGGGACACTGGGTATTCTCTTAGGAAACATTCCACCTATTTCACCAATCCCGGGCAACACTGGATATTCTGCTTGTACATATATCCACCTACCTCATCCAATCCGGTGTGACGCTGGTTATTCTGCTAGTACATATATCAACCTATGTCATTCAATCCAGGGCAAGGCCGGGTATTCTGCTAGTACATATATCCACCTATCTCATCCAATCCCATGAAACGCGGTGTATTCTGCTAGTATATATATCAACCTATCTCATCCAATCCTGGACAATGCCAGGTATTCTGCCAGTAATATATCCACCAATCTCATCCAAGCCTGGGCATTGGGCAATGACAGGTATTCTGCTAGTAGATATTTTGACCTATTTTATCCAATCCCGAGCAACGCCGGATATTCTGCTAGTACATACCTATCTAATCCAATCCCGAGTAACACCAGGTATTCTGCTAGTACATATATCCACCTATCTCATCCAATCCTGGTTGAGGCCAGGTATTCTGCTAGTATATGTAAGAACCTATCTAATCTAATCACGGGTGACGCCAGGTATTCTAATAGTATATATATCCACCTATCTCATTCAATTCCGGACAACACTGGGTATTCTGCTATTACAAATATCCACCTATGGTATCCGCTCCCAGGTGATGGCAGGTATTCTGCTTGTACACATATCCACCTATCTCATCAAATCCCGGGCAATGCCGGGTATTCCGCAAGTACATATTTCCACCTTTCTCATCCAATTCCAGGAAACGCCGGGTATTTTGCTAGTACATATATTCACTCATATCATACAATCCCAGGCGACGCCAGGTATTCTGCTAGTACATATATCCACCTATCTCATCCAATCCTGTGCAATGCCAGGTATTTTGCTAGTACAATATATCCACCCATATCATACAATCGCAGGCGATGCTGGTTATTCTGCTACTACAAATATCTGCCTATCTTATCCGATCCCAGGCGACGCTGGATATTTAACTAGAAAACATTCAACCAATCTCATCCAATCCTGGGCAACGCTGGATATTTTGGTAGTACATATCTCATCCAATCCCAGGCAATGCCGGTTATTCTGCTAGTATATATATCCACCTATCTCATCCAATCCTGAACAATGCCGGGTGTTCTGCCAGTACATATATCCACTTATCTCATCCGATCCAGGGCGACGCCAGATATTCTGCTAGTAGATATTTCC
The DNA here is from genome assembly GCF_053919585.1 of Euprymna scolopes. Taxonomy (NCBI): domain Eukaryota; kingdom Metazoa; phylum Mollusca; class Cephalopoda; order Sepiida; family Sepiolidae; genus Euprymna; species Euprymna scolopes. The sequence continues at coordinate 69,637,419 of NC_136513.1, read as the reverse complement.
ACCTATTTCAACCAATCCCGAGCAACGGCAGGGTTTCTGCTAGTTCATATATCCACCTATCTCATCCAATCCCGGGCAACGACGGGTATTCTGCTAGTACATATATACACCTATCTTATCCAATCTCGGGCAATGCCGGGTATTCTGCTAGTGTATATATCCACCTATCCCATCTTATCCAAGGCGATGCCGGGTGTTCTACTAGTATATATTTCCATCTATCTCATCCGATCCAGGGTGACCCCGGGTATTCTGCTAGTACATATTTTTTGTAGTAAAAGTTTCAGCATTCAATTGACTTTAATCCTCCTCCTCCTTAACTCAGGATTACTTGATATATTTACGTGATTTCTGAAATCTTACAAATAAGCTCCCAGCGTGCACTGATTCATTATCTACTTTTTTGAATCAGCAGTTCAGTTATATAATATTTGGAATATGATATCTTGTGTCAATGTAGTACACGATAAATATATAATATGCATTTTTTATTTTAATAGAATATAATCTTCGGTATGAAATTACACTATATAATATGGTTACTTGTTCTTTTGGTTAAGATCAAAGTGTAGTATATGACTGCAAAACAGCTTGAGGTAATACTGAGTTAATACGGAGACATAGAAGCAGTCTGCCCAGTCCACGGTCAATGCAATGTGATGACCGAGAACTACAAATTTCGGATGGTCCTGGACATGGCCAGTTTCAACAAAATCCCGGCCATGCTCAAGTTCGGCAGCTGAACACTGTCCATAATCGTGGAGGGGAGAAGACCCCACTGTTGTCACTGTCAGCAACAGGGACATATGGCCAAAGACTGTCCCAAAAGACAACCAGCCAAAGCCAAAATCCAAGGGAAAGCTCCCACCACAACACCGGCCAAAACCCCAGCTGAAGTTCAAGCCACAGCCCCAGTCGCAGTCAATCCCGTCCAAGCAGCAGAAGAAGAGTTCTGCTCTCAGTGGAGTTGGGTGCCGGGACGGGATTTTCTAACTAATTCGGAATTTCTCCTTACCTGGCGACTGGTCCGAAATGCACTGCCCCTCTTTGACGAACTCAACATGTACAAAGAAGAGACACAGGTCTTGTTTCATTACTGCGACGTCGAATCGGTTGGTCATGCCTTTTTTTGTTGCAGACACTCCAGATCCTATTAGAGTACATCAGAGAGGTAACGGCTCGCATCAATGCCAATCACCCATTCGCCCTCGATGAAAGACATTTTGTGTACAACATAGAACCGCCGTTCCCCAGGGAGGAAAGAATAATCTTCCTGGTGATCCTGGCAGTAGCGTTATGGTGATCCCTCAAATTGGTCAATAAAGGCACATCTGTTCCGGATTGGGATCTGATCGTTTACTTTAAACATTTGCTTAAAGTAAATATCAGATGCGATTGGAGGAGGTTGCCTAGAGTGGAATTTAATAAGAGGTGGGTGCACAACACTAGTTTGTGCATCCATCGAGGAGCTGGGTTTGAATTCGTGTTCCCTCCTTAAGCATGGCACAGGCGGTGCTGGGTCCTTTGGAACCCATCCCACTAAGTTAGCAATAGAAAAGTAAAGAGACTCTTGACTGGTGGTTTAAATGAAATCATGGCTCCTGTTTTTTTTGTTTTTTTGGTATCAGAGAACCTCCGAGTCTGCCCATCCCCTTACACCACATATTTATTTTGCTATCCCCGGTTATACCCCTACTCGGATGTTACCTTCCACCCCCCCTCTCGCTGCGTTATTTTCTCCCACTCCTGATAAGATTTCTTCCCATCCCCACTAGAGATCTTCCCGCTTGTTTTCGGACCCCCTGAAAACAGCAGGTGATCTAATCTCTTAGACTAGCACAGGGGTGAGGGAGGGGTCTATACTAACAACACAGTAGGTTTTTTACATTTTATTTTTCATGAACTTTTTCTTAGCTTCTCCACTCCACGAACTATTTTCATCAAATTCAAAAAACTTTTATTTTTGCCAATGAAATTAACTCTTTTTACACACATACACGCATACACAATTTGGTTTTTTAAAAATTAACACACACACACATATTTTACAAATTGTAAATAAATATGTTTTTTCCAACGTTGGAGATTTATTAGTTAGATTAGACTCCACAGAGTGAATGAGATATTGTGGTAAATTTTTCCAGTCAAGAGTAAGACTTTAAAGTCCATATTTTTTCAATTGTACTATAGTCACAATCTTAAACGTCTGTTAGTGCTCCTCCCTTCTTAGAGGGCTTTGTGCCTAATTTTGTTGTTTGTAAAGATTCAACTTTTCAATATATAATATATATATGAAATAGCATGCCACTACACTCCACACGGGTGTATATATAAATATATAACATACATACAAATACATTCAGACACCCATATATACTTGTAATATACATTGCTACAACTATCATATATGAGACAGCCTATTTTAATAGTTCAGAAATATATATGCATATATATATACATATATACATACATACACATATACAAATACATCCATATACATACACATACATACACTTACACACACATATATACATACACACACATATACATACAAACATACACGCATATATAAATACACTTATACATACATACTTACACAAAATACAGACATATATGTACCCTGCCACCAAATGATACATCTAAAGTAGAAATAGACATGAATTCATTTACTACATAATTCTCTTTTTCTATCAAACTCCACACGCATGACTCTAACCCAGGTTACATTCTAACTTTACAAACGAAATAGGAAAATGTTTTTGATTGAAATATCAGTTCTCGACGGTAATTCTTGGCCTGAAGACGTAATCCCCCAACGCGGGTAATTACAGAAACATGTATGCACATATCTAGCCATTAATGTTTGTATAAATAAATTTAATATACCTGCTCTGTTCACTCATTGAGCACTCTTTGGTAGACACATGTTGTTTCATTGGATGTACTTCTAGGAAACTAAACTCTACTGGCTATATATATATATATATATATATATATATATATATATATAGGCGAATTAACCCTTTAGCACCGTGTGTATATATATGTGTTTGGGTGGAGAGGGCTCCTGTAAGCCAGGGTGAAGGCAACCTTTCTAGGAGAAGAAAATCTCTGATTTAAAAAAACCATAAAGCGGGAGACCAGTACCCGCATTAAGCTGGTCTGCAGTTTAACTTGTTGCTGGCTATCTTGCTCTTGGTTGTTGCTGGATTTCAACATTTTGAACCGAGAGAGAGACTTAGCTGTCGTACAAAGCTAAAACTCTGTAACAGCATCTTTGTATATATACTCGCTCAGACATTTGGGCTCATATACTTTAAGTGTCTGAGGGAGTGGCACTCATCTGACAAGACGTTGCAATCATCATATATATATATATATATATATATATATATATATATAAAATATAAAAAATAAAATATCAAAACGCTAGATTTAAAGGGTGGTAGATTATATATATTATTCCTTAATTGGAATTCATTTTTGAGATGAGCATTATATATATTAATTTATTTTTATTTCGGACTATTATTCTCATCTTTATTAGTTGTTGTTTTTCATCTTTTATTGGTTTTGTTTATTCACAACGTTTCGGCCAATTTCCTCTGGCCTTCGTCAGGTGGTAACCGCGACGGATAGGAACCTCGAATCTCCTAACTGCATTCTCAGCCATCACTGCCATCCGTAGTTGTTGTCGTCTGACCACATTTTGACCAATTAACCTCTGGCACGCTTTGGGTGGGATTGAAACCGCTATCTTCAGACAATGTTCATCTGGAACTGTAGAGATTCAACGTCTCTATCAACTGCGCCACGGGCCCCGAAGGGCGATCAAGGTTGGATTCTTTGATCTTATAAATCCACATTTATTTATTATCTGATCTTCCATAGTCAGGTCCGTACCGATTGGTATATATGTTATTCCTTAATTGGAATTTATTTTTGAGATGAGCATTATATGTATTAATTTATTTTTATTTCGGACTATTATTCTCATCTTTATTAGTTGTTGTTTTTCATCTTTTATTGGTTAGTTTATTCACAACGTTTCGGCCAACTATTCCTCTGGCCTTCGTCAGGTGGTAACCGCGACGGATAGGAACTTCGAATTTCCTAACTGCATTCTCATCCATCACTGCCATCCGTAGTTGTTGTCGTCTCGCCACATTTAGTGGTAGATTAAGTGACATTTTAGACTCAAAGTAGAAGACGATAGAAGAAAGAGAATGTCAAGACTTAACAGGATAAATGGGGGGGGGGAATAAAAAGGAAAAGAAAAAGAAAACAGAAAACATATAGAACGGAAGAAGGACGAAGGGGTCAGCATGATTATATTACTATGAGGAATGAGAGGGGGTGAAAACATTGGAAATCATCTTAGATTAAGAGTTCGAAGTTTACGTGTCAAAAGCATGGGTACTGTCTAGCATAGAAGAAAGAAAGAGGTCCGCTCAATCGGGAGGGGGAGGGGTAAAGACAATCTTAAGGTTATTATTCATTGTATACAATTAGTTGAACATAAGTTGTTATTTGAACCAGCTATAAAAAATATTAATTAAGTGGATACATTAATTAGTAGATACATTTTTTAGCAACATTATAATATATAATCGTCATTAGACACTAATTAAGTAAGATTCCATTAATTTTAATCTCTTTCTAGATCCTCTTAAGTCTTATTTTTCTCTTAACACTCCTTACACCTTATATTTTTAAGAATTAAAATCATGCAAACAAAATTGATCAAAATTGAAATAGGGTATCTAGACATCATATACGTCTCGATTTTTATCTGAAATATTTGATCATCAAAGATGAATTAATAAAATTCAAATTAACTTGGAAAATGGGTTCTAAAGCATTTTTACACACTTATATGGCGTGACGCCGGTTCCTTATCTGGTCTGCACCAAATTCCGAACCATGGCGGCTCGTGCATGACAATCCGAAGAAAAATCGCCCGGTTAATCAATCGCTATTTCACCGTCGACTGCCGATCATATATCAACCTGAAAGCTCAGCAAATCCTCTTTTGTGATTGATAGGCAAGTTTTCAGTTGCCTACTAATACGCTTACACCATCCACATGGAATGGCAAGGAGGATTATTTCGCGAATTAATGCTTCCTTTATCCGTCATTGCAACAAGACAGGTGACAAAGATTATCAAGGCCAAAAGCCACTCGATAATATGGGCCAATGGGATGGAATGGTTTCCATACACGTGATGAAGAATGCTATGGGAGTACGAAATGTATAAATTGCATCTGATTACTTATGTAAGAATTTGTTGGCATTTGATTTGAAGACGACTAAGTTGTAATCAACAGTGAAGCAGCTGGCAATTCCATGCAAAGAACCTTCGTTCATAGAAATTTTGCTTGACGCTATGCACATGTAAGTGGAAAGAACAGTTATTTTTACGCTATGTTAGAAGGATGGGTTCCTGCTGTGAATGTCTTGCAAGGAGGAGGAACCAAAGATCAGTTCAATGAGAACACAAATAAAATTAGGCATGGCGAGAATAGCTTCTACTCTACCCTTTAAGGAGAGAGGGGGAAGACCAGATACTGCACTTTGATTTATATTTTTTATTTCGAAAACAAAATATAAGAAAACAAAATTAGGCACGAGGCCAATCAAAAAGTAGGGACGGGGTCTATGGACCTCTGTGTTATTGCACCCTTGAGTTGTCTAAGATATTTGCTAAAGTTCTCAGATACTGCACTTTGATCCTCGACAAGTTTCTCCGAATACATATACAGATCTTTTTCATTTATTGTGCAAAATTAAAATTCTTTCATGGCGCCTATCCCTGCCTTCATAGATAGCAGATCAAATTAGCGTCTGAAAAAGTATTTCCGCCGAACAACTCACTTGAAACAAAGAACCAACTATATCATCCGGATTCGCCTATTTCATTCGAAACTGAATACAAAATATCAACTGACTAACAACATTTCCGCCATTTTTATTTTTCACTTTTTTAATTTAAAATCATAAAGATAACATCTTTGACGATAAACAGTTATGAACATTTCGGCATCCTGTGAGCAAGGCATTCACACAAAAAGTACACGTATTTACCGCATTACCCATGAGATATACGTTAGACACAAAATCAGTTTAAAGTCTGAGACAGGTGCCATCATTCATCTGTGTTAGTATGACCCTTCCTTACTATATTAGCATGACTATTAGATACTAGCTGATGCGTTGGGTGATACGTTACCCGAGTGTAGGCATATCTGATTCAATTTTTTGTAGTTATCGTTATCATTGTACTAGTTTACATACCTTTCATATCAAATACGTTGAACATACATTGATTACAATTATACATGCATATATATATATATATATATATATATATATATATACACTTCAGAATAATGAAACGCAATATATATACTGGTATGCAAATCCAGTGATTATCAGTCTTACGAAATATTATTAGATGTAATATTTTATATAAGACAATCCCAGCTAAATAAAATAGCTCAATATACAAGATAGAGCAAATAAATCATAATTTTAAGATTTTTTTTTTTTTTTAGAAAGGTTAATTTTCAGATATAGAATTTTTATTGTTTGCAAACAAAGAATACGGTTGTATAAATATATTTCCTTAATCCATGAGTTTTCGATGTTTATTCATCTCCTCAGAGGAAAAATATTAGCAAATGTTTTTATTGAATTGCACCTTATTTATTAAAGGCAATAAACATAGAAAATTAAAAGTTTTAAAAGTTTTTTTTAATCATTTTCGCTACATAGAATAAGGGAAATAAAATATTGAAGAAGAAAAAAGGATATTGAACTTCAAATCCAAAGTGCATATTAAATCCTAAAATGGAAGTTCTTGGTAGGAGGAAGGTAAAAAATCCAACGCGTAAGGCTCCAGGTAACAATCCCAACATCAAAAAAAAACCTAAATTATGCTATATATATATATATGTATATATATATATATATACTAGCAAAAGTACCGGTCATTAACTAGGTTCAAAAACAGCCTACAGAAAATGGACTCTGATTTATGAAAGTATGATAGGTTATGAAAAGGAAGGGTTGTAAAGAGATAGCTTCGAATTTAAGGGTATCAAAATCAAAGCAAAATCTGGTGAAAGTAAAACTAAAATAGATAAACCCCATAATTTATTATACCATACCTGTTCACACTAAAACACTTATCACAATATTTTGTGGACCTATATTAAAAAAAAAACTTTGTGACATATTTCCATTCTATGGAGGTCAGGCGCGAATGAACATCCCATGATTTTATTATACCATATTTCTTCAAACTGAAACATAATTATCAAAGTATACTCACGCAGATAGATATGAAAAGTCTTTATTAAAGTGTGTGCCTATTTCCATTTATGGAAGCCAGGCGCGAACGCAGACCCCACAATTTTATTATACCATCCCTATTCAAGTTAAAACATACTTATCAAAGTATTCTTATGTACATCTATATCAAAAACACTTGTAAACGTTTTTTTTTTTTCATTTTTAAATTTTTTCTTGCATACTTTGTGGACCAGGCGCGTACGCAGACCCTACAATTTTAATGAATTATCAGTATGCCAGATCAAACATACCTATTCCTGTGTCTCGATACATCTTCTATCATTATATGTGATCAGTTTTCTATAATAGTCAACCATATAGGACCTATTCTTGACCAGACAGACACACAGACGTTCAGCTTTATATATATATATATATATATATATATATATATATATATATATATATATATATATATATATGGGGGAGAGGAAACTTATCAGAATAATGCAAAGCTAAACAAATCCATATGATAAAATAAACATCGACTTTCAATCACTTCTATATTCTTCATGATAGTAGAGATGCGCATAAGCACGCATATATTGAACCGACCATGGCATACGTGGTATCCGCATATCTTCATTTTTTAATATCAACTATATTCCTCCTCTATCGCATAGATCACTGCAGTTCTTTTATTTCCCTTCCACAATAATATATTCAATATATTACCATTCTCCTCTTACGCACAATTATTTCGCTCCTACTGTAACTATCGCTAAACGTCGCATTCCTAATATGTTACCTAGCATATTCTTTCCTCTTCTGATATTTGGATGTGTATGTTGAGCAAAAAAAAAATGTGGTAGTAGGAAGGCAGGCTCAAACATGTGACGCGAAGGAGGAAAAGAACAGGGAAAAACCCTGACGTCTTTGCGGTTACGACCACCGCCAAACCTGAAATGGCTTATGTTAAAATTAAGGATAGACAATCGAAAGGAGAGGGTATCTTAAAAAAAAAAAGCGACCCCTCCCCTGTAGACAAGTGCCTAGTTGAAGGTGAAGATATTATTGTTTTTAGGCAATTTTTCGATATTTACGCAATAACTAATTTTTCGTCTACAGACTCGAAATTTGATATACAGGGTACTGAGATTTGGGAAAATCTATGTGGTCGGTTTTCGGCCAGAAATTTGACTATTAAGGGGTCAAAGTTAAAAAATTTGACCTTTGAGAAATCTACGAAACTCCTCCGACAATTTGGAGTCTAAACACTTGAAATTTAAAGGGGTACTAGTTCAACGATTTGACCTTTGAGAACTCTACCAAACTCCTCCAACAATTTGGGGTCTAAAAATTTGAAATTTGGACATGGATCTAACTTAATAACTTGATTTGAGCCCAAAACAATAAATGTTAAGGAGTCATAATAGGGGTCAAAGTTTTAAAAATTGACCTTTTTTTTGTTTTTGTTTTTTGTTTTTGTTTTTGTTTTTTTTGCTCAGCATACACCTCCAAACACCCGGGAAACGCCGGGCACCCATATTAGTATATTTATAAAGTGAAATATTGATATATTACTAATTTGCAATAAAGCGATTGACGCAGTTTATATATATATATATATATATATATATATATATATATATATATATATGAACAAATGATTAATAAAACATATTAAAAGACAACTTGAAAAAGAGTTAAAAACATATTTAATTTTAAAAAGGAAGCACAAGATAAGTGGATAGTCCTTAATCCGCGGAGTTTCGAAGAAATACTCTCCTTCTCATCAGAGGGCAGGAATTAGCAAAATGCGGGATCGGATTTTGCATGTAAAAGTATTTAATGAAACTACAAGTAAGTCACAGATCTTACTTGGTTAAAAAAAAAATGGTGAGGTAAGGGGAATAGGAGGTAAAAGAAAAATGATAAAAAGATTTTACATGAATGGATAGTCCGGTGAAGGGTAAAAAATCCAAGAATGGTAAAATCCAAAACGGTCAAATTAAAAATTTCCAATCCAATGGGTAAGTTCCAAATGGTCCAAAATGATCCAAAAGGCAGAGTTCCTTGGAAAAAATCGCCAATGGAATAAATTCTAAATGATTAAAAGGAAAAGCACTGGATATATATATATATATATATATATATATATATATATATATATATATATATATATATATATATATAAGTAAATTTTTGGTACAGCAAAATGGAAGGAGAAATTTCAGAGGAAACATAATTTAAATACCAAAAAACAAGAAATGGGCAGGTGAAATTATTAAAATTACCTTAAGGCCTTATCGTCTGACCCTCTAAGAGGAAACGTCAGAATGATAAATTAAAAACTAAGAAAACGAATGAGGGAAGAAGGGATTTTTTGGTTTCAGTTGGAAGAACAGTGGGGAAAAAATATATATATATCTCACTGTTCAGGTGGTTTTAAATCAATGAATATCTCCAACTGGTGTTTCAGAATCTTTTGTCTACACAGGCTAGGTCGAGAGTTGTTAATAACTAACGCCTCAATAATATTGAGATGATAGTTCGACCTAGCACTGTATAGAACAGAAAACCACCCATCGGAATATTGATCGGCACACCTATTTATACTCAACAGGTGATCACCAATGGCGGACTCATGAGCTTGGGAGTGCCCGGATATTCTCGAAACCTGGTGTAGTCGAATATCCCGAGGGATATGTTGGGATATTCTCATTTCTAATCTTTGGGATGTTTTGCCAACGTAGTCAGCTCCACACTCTTACGCATCGTGCACTTATGATTTGTTCACCAAACCGTCTTGATACGGAACTTGAGGAAATCACAAATATTTTTCTTAATAATGGATATCCCATTAATATAATAAAATCTACTATTGAACGTAAAATTACTACATTTAATAGTGGTAAACATATTGGTCCATCACGTTGTCCCATTTATCTAAAATTACCATGGTTGGGTCCTGATGGCCTTCATATTGTTGAAAGGATTTCTTCTGCTACTCAACGTTGTTTTCCAGCTACTATGCTTAGAGTAGTTTACACAACTCGAACCTTTTTCTCTTCTTTTCGTAAAGATGTTTTGCCAACCATTCAAAAGAACTCTGTTGTTTATAAATTCGTTTGTCAGTGTGGAGCTGACTACGTTGGCAAAACATCCCAAAGATTAGAAATGAGAATATCCCAACATATCCCTCGGGATATTCGACTACACCAGGTTTCGAGAATATCCGGGCACTCCCAAGCTCATGAGTCCGCCATTGGTGATCACCTGTTGAGTATAAATAGGTGTGCCGATCAATATTCCGATGGGTGGTTTTCTGTTCTATACAGTGCTAGGTCGAACTATCATCTCAATATTATTGAGGCGTTAGTTATTAACAACTCTCGACCTAGCCTGTGTAGACAAAAGATTCTGAAACACCAGTTGGAGATATTCATTGATTTAAAACCACCTGAACAGTGAGATATATATTTTTTTTCCCCCACTGTTCTTCCAACTGAAACCAAAAATTCCCTTCTTCCCTCATTCGTTTTCTTAGTTTTTAATTTATCATTCTGACGTTTCCTCTTAGAGGGTCAGACGATAAGGCCTTAAGGTAATTTTAATAATTTCACCTGCCCATTTCTTGTTTTTTGGTATTTAAATTAAATTATGTTTCCTCTGAGATATATATATATATATATATATATATATATATATATATATATATATATATGTATATATATATATATATATATATATATATATATATATATATATATATATATATATATATATATATATGCATGTTTCGTTGGACAGCAGGTATAATTCCTGTTTGTTATTCTTTCAATCTATTTTCCCTTTTGGCGAGCCAATGTTCGAATGATCTTTTGAGTGTAAATAGAAATTTACCATAGTCGCGAACGTTTTCGACTTCTATGAGTCGTCTTCAGGTGAGTAATGACTTAAATATTGCGTTTGGTGAATTTATTGAAAAGTCGATTAAAATCATTTAAAATCCTTAAAAGTACTTGAGCGTTCTTTCCTCTTCATAACGAAAGTGAAATTGTCTGTCTGTCTGTCTGTCTATCTGTGTGTCTCTGTACATTTCTCCACACAAAAAATCTTTCAATTTTCAGTCTACAGACTCGAAATTTGATATACAGGGTACTGAGATTTGGGAAAATCCTTGTAATCCGATTTTGGCCAGGAATTTGGCTATTAAGGGGTCAAAGTTCAAAGACTTGACCTTTATGAACTCTACAAAACTCCTCCGCCAATTTGGAGCCTAAACACTTGAAATTTTAGATATAGATTCCTTGTACATGGATCTAACTCAATAAACTTGATTTAAGCCCTAAACAATAAATGTAAAGGGGTTATAATAGGGGTGAAAGTTAAAAAAAAAATTGACCTCTGCGGTATCTACCAAATTACTCGGACAATTTCTGGTGTAAACATTTGAAATTTTAGATAAAGGGTATTCAGAGATAGGGAAAACTTTTTGATCGGTTTGGGTTGAAAATTTGAGTTACAAATACATAAATGTAATGTATGTATGTTTGCATACCTGCTTAAACCCTTCGACAGAGGCGACGGATTTTCACAAGATCAGTATCGTTTTGAAGCTCGACCCTTCAGACGACAAATACCTAAAAATTGGCTAAAAACATTAATTTCTTTACCCTCAACTGAACACTTTTCTACATGGAGGAGTCGCTTTTTTCGCTTATATTTTCGAAATTCATATCCTCTTTTCGATTGTCTAGCCTTAATTTAAACCTACGTCACTTCCGGTGGTTTGGCGGTGGTCGTAGCAGCAAAGACGTCACGTTTTTTTTCACTTTCTTTTCCTCCGCGTTACGGGTTCGAGCCTGCCTTCCTATTACCACTTTTTTTGCTCAACACACACCTCCAAACACCCAGGCAACGCCGGGCACCCATACTAGTATATATATATATATATATATATATATATATATATATATATATATATATATATATATATATATATATATATATCACAGGTGAGTACAACGCTCACATTTCTTCAAATATTTAAGTATATCTCTTCATGGGACAACACTGTATAAATGATTTTCTGACAATTTTTGGAGAATTTTAGATTTATTCCGTCTCATTTTTGGTGGTGCAAGATCCGTAGAAAGACGTTATCTTTTATAAAGTAAAATCCAACTGTTCAAAATGAATATTAAAATTGCTAAAATATCCATGATAAAATCAAAATAATTAGAAACTTGAAAAATTTGCCTAAACGTTTTATTTTAAACTTACCGTTTATTTTTAGTCTCTATTTTTTTTATCTCTATTTTAAATCACTCTTTAATAACAGATTTAAGCTGTTTTAAATTCCAATTATTTTGATTTTATCATGGATATTTTAGTTGAATATTCATTATGAAAAGCAACTTTACGACTTTAAAAAAAAAAATTTCTTAAATATAAATCAGTTTCCCATCCTGAAAACGCAGGCATGGACTTTAAAGAGGATAGGTATTTATATATTTTTCTGTTAGCATAAAATTTGGCAAAAAGATGATTTACAATGATAAAACCGATCTTATCTAACCGTCTAAGACAGGTGCAAAAAATTGATCTTACCACTGTTGGCACTCCTACACCTTTGGATTCTCATCTTGAAGGAATAAAAAGCAGATGCCTAAATGGGGCAGATTCTTGTTGCTAGTTCTAATGTTAATTACCGATGAGCTCATTCTACGAATGGTAAATAATATTCCAACCTGAGAACCGAGTTTCTGAGATTCAAGACCTCTTACCTACCGACTACCACATTTTCAAGCATCCCGACAACTTGCTGCGTGAGAAATGCTTCAAAATCCTAAGCGATATCAAAAATGCCTCTAGCGACTTCATCGTCACCAGAACGCAAGATTTTTGTTACTGTCATAAATATACTTGTTTTGCGTTGGTAAAAGTGTGTTGATTCTGATGGTGCTTATTTCGAGTATAAATTTACGTTTGGGCCGAGATATGTTCATCTGAATTTAAAAGTGAAAAAAAAGGAAGGACTTTCTTGTCAACCTGATATTTTCAAAATCACGCGTAGATACTAGTATTCAGGTGTAGTAAATTATACGGTATGAGCAATTGGGGTTTCTTTGGGACAGTTGAAGCACTGTATGAATGGAGACAGCTGATTTGTCGGCTATCACGGTCATCTGACTTAGATATTATTTGAATTTAAGAGAGTAGCTGTGAAAATAATATTATATGTATGCTTTATGTACGGTTTGACGAAATGGCGATATGTAACCAGAACTAACACATAGTTAAATACATGGATATCAATACGTTAAGTAAATAAAATAAGATTACAGCTTGAATTACCATCGTTACCCCTTCATCATGTAAGATAGCGTCCACCTATATGAAACGAATTAAGATGCCGTACTCACTCATTGAGCCCACAGAAAATTGTCTATAATATTAACATAATGTTCAAATTTCTACAAGTTTATACAAACGGAAACATTGATAAAAGTTAATATAAAAAATATATACATTGATCGTACAAAAGACATTTCTAAAATCGTGTAGAGTTGTTATGCCGACCACTGCCCAAGCAACAACGACTAATTGTACACGTTTTTCTTTGCAAACATTTGACTCTGCTCAACAAATCAGATAGTTTTAGTATCTTTAATCTCCCTCTCCCATCACTATTTAATACCGGTCCACTGAACAGCGGAAGTCATATGACATTTGTTATTAATGAGTTGTCCTCTTATCAAGACTAAAAGTCACTTAAGAATAAGGTTAATGAGATGGATGGATTGTCAGTTGAATGATGAAAAATAGTATGAGCGGATTGAAACTGATGAAGTGAATAAGCAAACTTGATGGAGAGTTATGATAAGTAATTGTTTATATTTCATTTCACGATGTCCATGCTTTAGTTTGCAGGGATTCGGCCTCGCGGTAATGTGTTTAATGGAAACTAAATTGAAATAAATTCTGTAAATTCAATTTTATGTCAGAAACAAGGAAGAAAAAATAGAAATCAGTTGCAGTTGTGGCAGAGAGATAAGTTCTGGCTGTGAATGTCATACAAAGTCATGAATATCTGAATATCTCTTGGGTAGTTGCTTTTAACGAAACAGATGAAGAATTACCATTTCCAAGTTTAATAACAATGCTTTTGATCCTAAAACATGAACAGAAGTATTTTAATTGGGACATTATATGTGTTTTTTGTTGTTTATTCTTTTCTTCAATATAAAAAAGAAATAAGCTGTAACAGTTACATAATTGAGAACTATTCTCTTTTGTATTTGCAATAAATCTCTTGTGCAGTGATCAAGACAGGTTTGATTAGACCAGCACGTTTTATAAAAATGCAATTGAGTCTAGGCTTTTACTCACGAATAATAATTTGTATCGAGATTCTAGACAATTATGACGAAAATCGAGGAAATGCCACGGCTATCTACTTTTGACTCTCGACTGAAACTCATTATATTTTAGCGCCAACCGAGCTGGACGGAAGTGAGAAACAGCAGATATGCGCAGAAGTGTTCTAATCATCTGATATATTTCTACTTGAGTTTTGACACGTTTGTATTATCCAGCTGAACCACATACTAATCACTACAAGATTGCGTATTAATACAAAGAAAAGCAGATCTCAATTATATAAATGTAAATATGTTTTAATTATTCAATAGACATTTCGAATTTTGTTTACTTCGATAAATCTACGAGCATTGAAATAGTTTACATTTATCATTAACCTTTCAGTTTGGAACTATTCATATGAGACTAATTACTAGGACTGTGACAAGAGAATATTCTTTTCATTCTTTTGACTCTCAAGTATATATCCGACACAGTAAGACACAATCCATCAACCAAGAACCACATCAGTCTATATAAAAACATATAAGATATATACTCAAGAGTTAAAACAATGAAAAGAATATGCTGTTGTCACATCCCTAATAATTACCATTTCCGAAATTTTTATATTTATCTGATT